>NC_088870.1:44305671-44605671 GCF_032884065.1 Artemia franciscana
ATGTTATTTTGTACATACGACAATAGATCACTCGTACTGTAACTTTGTTCACGATCCAATTCTACACATGTCGAAACAGCAGCGATACGGTTAGGTGAATGCATTCCCAAATCCTGAAGAGGTTTGTTTGCCATACGTACGCACAAATCTTCTATAATAACTAAAGTGTAGGTATAAATTTCTGATGTAAAATCAAAAGCCATATCTGACGTCTCTAACTGTTTTCGATGGAGTATATCTTCGGACATTTTTGACTTATATTTTTCCCATAACTCTGTAGGAGCTGATGGAGAGCAAGTTGTTGAAATGATGCCAAACAATGCACGAATTTGACTTGGGGTTGACGTTTTGCACGCGTCATTGATGCAGTTATCCCAGTGTTGGTCATTCTCCAATAAATTCAGAGCTTGGCATGTACTACGGTAAGTGTCATGTATAGTACCGTTTACAGTTCTCAAATACTCAAAGGATGTCAGACCGGGTACATTTACCAAAAGCAGGCGTAGAAAGAAGCATTCATGTTGATTGGGGTGAACGGTGTAGAGCCTTCCTATCGTGGTATCTTTGAACATGGTAGGTTGGCCGTCGACTGACTTACCCTGTTTTTGACGTTCAAATACTTTATTTTTAGTATTCCACGTGTAATACGAAGGCACTTCAGTATACAGCAGTTTTTTTGCAAAAGAATCATTTTTGCAAAGCGAAAAAAAAGCTGTTCATTTTTGTATCCGGTGGATTCAGGGCTCTTTGTTGCACGTTGGTTTCCAAGAAATAAACACGTTGACCATTCTGTAAATGTACCGCTAAATGAACAACAGCTGGACTACGTTCATGTATCGGAAATGAAAGAATTCGCCAAACAGCTTCATTACTGCTTATGCATCTTCCAGCCTGATATTGTACGATTTCGTCGAAATCTTTGATATCGGGCTGCAAGCCAAAAACTGCCATGTCACTGCCTTTGTTGACGTATTTACATATGTATTTGATTGCCTTTACGGAGTTACAGTATTCAACGTTTATGTGTGCATTAAATGTTTTTGATAATAATGGGGAATATGGAACAACCCACTGGTTATCTACTTCGATGGTGGTACCGTTGCCATTGTAGGTTCTTCAGTCATTTTACAATTAGAAATTTCTCTTTCAACGGTCTTCTTACAATTGAAATTTGTCTTTGAACGATATTCTTAAATACCTGTGTCCTGGTCGTCATTTATATTCCCTGTGTCCCGGTCGTCATTTGTGTCCCGGTATCCCAGTCTGTAATCGTTATTTATATTCCCTCTGTCCCGGTCGTCATTTGTGTCCCGGTCTGTAATTTCTCTATGAGTGTTTTTTCTTTTTAGTATTTTTTTAGTTTTTTACATTTTTTCTTTTTTCAGTTTTCTTTTTATTTTTTATTTTTCAGCTTCACTATGAAATACATATCGCCGAACCTTTGTTTTTTTAACTAAAATCTGGTAGGCATTGATGACTTTATCCAAGTCAAAATCCCAAACCCAATCATTATCGCTATCATTTTCAGTTTTGATATGTTTTGACTCTCACTGTCCAGGTGAATCTTCATCTAACTGCGCGGTTTTGCGTTCTTTACCCTCAAGCCTGTTTCCTTGCTGTTCTTTTGATTCCTCGGCATGCTTTCTTTTCTGACATTCTCTATCAGCAGCAAGTTTTTTGGCATAGACTCTTTGAGTGTCTTCATCGGCTTTTGCCATTGTAAGTTCATCAGTCATTTTAAACTTAAACATTAATAGATTTCTACGTGAACATATATGTCTTAAATATCTTTAATGACGTCACCGTCATATCAAAAATGACGAAAACTAACTTCATGACGTCAGTCGACACAGAAACATTACGTCACCTGACAGACAGACACACAGACAGACAACTTATTTTTATATATATAGATATATCTATATATATAAAAATATATATAGATATATCTATATCTTATATATTTTTATATAAAAATATATTTTTATATATATAGATATAGATATATCTATACATATAAAAATAAGTTGTCTGTCTGTGTCTGTCTGTCAGGTGACGTCATGTTTCCGTGTCGACTGACGTCATGAAGATAGTTGTCGTCATTTAAGCTATGACGGTGACGTCATTAAAGATATTTAATCATGAAGCTAGTTGCCGTCATTTTTGCTATGACGGTGACGTCATTCAAGATATTTAAGACATATATGTTCACGTAGAAATCTATTAATGTTTAAGTTTAAACATTACCTATAATACCTAGATCAACTCCTGCAGACGAAATGAATGCTTGCCTGAAAAATTCTAATTTATGGGCACACGTAAAAATATTAAAATTAACTACAAATATGCGTATCCGATTGCAAAACGATGACTCTGGTCAAACATTTTCAGATCAATTGCTGGCAATTGGAAACGGAAAGCTCCCAGTAGACTCAATTTCAGGACGTATACAACTACCTGTTGATTTCTGTAATTTAGTGACGTACAAAAATGAATTGATTGAAAAAGTATTTCCGAATATTCTAAAAAATTATAAAAATAATAAATGGCTAAGTGAAAGAGCGATTCTCGCACCCAAAAATATAGACGTCCACGAAATCAACAATATTGTTTTGACCAAGATTCGAGAGTCCTTTACAAGTCAGTTGACACAGTTTTGGAACAAAATGAAGCGGTTAATTATCCATCTGAATTTTTAAATTCCATAGATCCTTCAGGGTTTCCAACACACGTGCTACAACTAAAAATAGGCGTACCAATAATACTTTTAAGAAATATCAACCCACCAAAGCTTTGCAATGGCACGCGACTTGCCGTAAAAAAAAAAATGGAAAACCTAATAGAGGCCACAATCTTGACAGGGCCTTTTGAGGGTGAGGCTGTTCTTATTCCTCGCATTCCCATGATTCCAACGGATCTGCCTTTTCAATTTAAAAGATTGCAATTCCCAATTCGATTAGCATTTGCAATCACCATTAGCAAAGCTCAAGGTCAATCATTAGAAAAGTGTGGTATAGATCTTAATACTGATTGTTTTTCCCATGGACAATTGTACGTTGCATGTTCGAGGGTCGGTAAACCTGACAATCTATTTATATGCAGCGACAATTGGACAGCGAAGAATGTTGTATATTCGCAAGTTTTACGCAGTTAATTTGTATTGTATCTATCTATCTATCTATCTATATAAAAACGAGTTGTGTGTATTTTTGTTTGTTTGTTTGTAAAAAGAGCGTTTGCATATGACGTCATTATTAGTACATACGGCTTTGTATATGCACAGACAATGGGAAAGCCAAGAATGTTGTATATTTGCAATTTTTACGTAGTTTGAAACACATATATAAATCTATCTATATTCACAGGTGGGACACAGGGACACAACTACAATGGCGCGTAACTAATATGGCGCGTAACGACTTACGCGCACGGGGGGGCTTGGGGGGGCGCGAAGCGCCCCACCAACATCCAGTATATATATATATATATATATATATATATATATATATATATATATATATATATATATATATATATATATATATATATATATGTATATATATATATATAAGTTGTTTGTGTGTTGTGTGTTGACTGACGTCATGCATGTTTGTCGACTGACATCATTAGAAGGATTGAGCATTATACCGTCATGAAGTCGTTTGTCGACTCACGTCATGTTTGTCGACTGACGAAATTACAGACCGGGACACCGGGACAAAAATGACGACCGGGACACCTGGACACAGGGAATGTAAATGACGACCGGGACACTCAAAGAGAAATTACAGACTGGGACACCGGGGCACAAATAACGACTGGGATACAGGGAATATAAATGACGACCAGGACACAGGGACACAACTACAACGGGGACGCCGGGGGACACAGGGGGGATATATAAATGACAACCGGGACACAGGGAATGTTTGATTAGCAATCACCATCAACAAAGCTCAAGGGCAGTCATTAGAATAATGAGGTATAGATCTGAATACGGATTGTTTTTCCCATGGATAATTATAGGTTGCATGTTCAAGAGTCGATAAACCTGACAATCTATTTATATGCACAGACAATGGGACAGCGAAAATTGTTGTATATTTGCAAGATATAAGTATATAAGGCTTTGTATATGACGTAATTATAAGATGACACTACAGACCGGGACACCGGGACACAAATGACGACCGGGACACAGGGAATATAAATGAGGACCGGGACACAAATGACGACCGGGACACCAGGATACAGGGAATATAAATGCACAGAGGGAATATAAATGACGACCGGGACACTCAAAGAGAAATTACAGACCGGGGCACTTGGACACAAATGACGACCGAGACACCGGGACACAGGGAATATAAATGACGACCGGGACACTCAAAGAGAAATTACAGACTGGGACACCGGGACACAAATGGCGACCGAGACAAAGGGAATATAAATGACGACTGGGACACAGGGACACAACTAAAACGGGGGTGCCGGGGGCACAGGGGGGATATACAAATGACGACGGGGACACAGGGAATCTTCGATTAGCGAATACAGATTGTTTTTCCCATGGACAATTATATGTTGTATTTTCAAGAGTCGGTAAACCTGACAATCAATTCCCCAACAGGAAGCGTTGGGGTGGCGCTTCGTGCCACCCCAACAGCTAGTATATATATATATCTATATATATAAAATTAAGTTGTCTGTCTGTCTGTCTGTGGATCAGGTGACGTCATGTTTCTGTGTCGACTGACGTCATGAAGTTAGTTGTCGTCATTTTTGCTATGACGGTGACGTCATTAACGGTATTTAAGACATTTGTTCACGGAAAAATGTTTAATTGTAAAATGACTGAAGAACCTACAATGGCAACAGCCGAGGAAGCTGCTCAAAGAGTTTATGCCAAAAACCTCAAATAGAAATTACAGACTGGGACACCCGGGCACAAATCACGACCGGGACACAGGGAATATAAATGACGGCCGGGGCACAGGGACACAACTACAACGGGGACGGCGGGGGCACAGGCGGGATATATAAATGACGACCGGGACACAGGGATTATTCGAATAGAAATAACAGACCGGGACACCGGGACACAAATGACGACCGGGACACCGGGACACAGGGAATATAAATGACAACCGGGACACTCAAAGAGAAATTACAAACTGGGACACCGGGACACAAATGACGACCGGGACACAGGGAATATAAATGACGACCGGGACACAGGGACACATCATTAGAATAATGAGGTATAGATCTGAATACGGATTGTTTTTCCCATGGACAATTATATGTTGCATGTTCAAGAGTCAGTAAACCTGACAATCTATTTATATGCACAGACAATGGGACAGCGAAGAATGTTGTATATTCGCATGTTTTACGTAGTTAAAAACATATATTTATATCTATCTATATTCACAGGTGTGACACAGGGACACAACTACAATGGCGCGTAACTAATATGGCGCGTAACGACTTACGCGTGCGGGGGGGCTTGGGGGGGCGCGAAGCACCCCGCCAACTAGGTGTATATATACACCTAGTATATAGGTGTATATATACACCTAGTATATATATATATATATATATATATATATATATATATATATATATATATATATATATATATATATATAATATATATATATATACATATATATATATATATATATATATATATATATATATATATATATATATATATATATATATATATATATATATATATATTATATTGTGTGTGTGTGTGTGTGTGTTTGTGTGTGTTTAACTACGTAAAACTTGCGAAAATACAACATTCTTCGATGTCCCATTGTCTGTGCATATAAATAGATTGTCAGGTTTACCGACTCTTGAACATGCAACATAAAATTGTCCATGGGAAAAACAATCCGTATCCAGATCTATACCTGATTATTCTAATGATTTCCCTTGAGCTTTGTTGATGGTGATTGCTAATCGAACATTCCCTGAGTCCCCGTCGTCATTTATATATCCCCCTGTGCCCCCGGCATCCCCCTTGTAGTTGTGTCCCTGTGTCCCGGTCTTCATTTATATTCCCAGTATCCCGGTCGTCATTTGTGTCCCAGTCTGTAATTTCTCTTTGAGTGTTCCCTGTGTCCCGGTCGTCATTTGTGTCCCGGTCTGTAATTTATCTTTGAGTGTCCCAGTATGTAATTTCTCTTTGAGTGTCCCGGTCGTGATTTATATTCCCTGTGTCCCGGTTTTTAGTTTTCTTTTTCTCCTTTATTTTTCGTTTTTTTTCCTTTTTTTAGTTATTTTTCTTTTTCAGTTTTTAGTTTTTTTAGTTTCTTTTTATTATTTTTTTTTCTTTTTATTTTTTTTTGTAGTTTCTACCTTTTTTTAGTTTTTTTTTCTTTTTCAATATTTCGTTTTTTACCTTTTTTTTAGTTTTTTAGCTTTTTTAGTTTTTCTAGTATTTTCTTTTTAGTTTTTTTGTAGTTTTTACCTTTTTTAGTTTTTTTTCTTCTTTTGTATTTTACCTTTTTAGTTTTTTCTTCTTTTGTATTAATGCTAAGGCCAAGGTTCGAACCTGGAACCTCTCGGACCTGGAACATAACGTTTTACCAACTCAGCTACTTCGGCTTGAATACATTCGTTTTTCAATTGGTATATGATGTGTTCCGGTCGTCATCTATATTCCCTGTGTCCCAGTCGTCATTTGTGTCCCGGTCTGTAATTTCGTCAGTCGACAAACAACTTCATGACGACATACAGCTCAATCCTTATAATGACGTTAGTCGACACACATGACGTCAGTCGACACACAAACATGACGTCAGTCGACAGACCCACAGACAAACAACTTATTTTTATATATATAGATAATACTTTTTAACATACAAATAGTTTGTGTTTATAACATTCATTTCTAAGTATGGTATTTATGTAATTTTATATTGTATTTAAATTGTCTACATAAAATTATTTATTATACTATTATTATAGCATGAAACATTAGAATTTTACGGAATATGTAATATGTTCTACGTAATATGCTATTAGATAAATTTCATTATCTTATTTGTTGCAAGGACATAAGATTTTGTACCCCCCCCACCTCCAAAAAAGTCGTATTTTGAAATTTACTGCTTCTTTTTCGCGAGGATCAATGAAACAGTTTGTTTTATAAATGCTTTTGTTTTCTGCTACGTTACTCGCCTAAAAATACTGGACAAGAAAAACCTGTCGAATAAAAAACCACTCAAACAATGAGATATGGAGGTGAGATTTTTGCTTTTCCTTTATATTGTTTATGTCTTTTTTCCATGTTTTCCCCGTTTACTCAGTTCTAGACCAGGCTTCTGACGCAAATCTAATCTCGATAGGCAGATAAGTGAATTATTTCTTTTAGTAGAACTTCGCGAAGATGAAACTGACCTGAACTATCTCAGGGAATTTAGTAAGATAGGCACAACAAAGAATCAGATGGCATATTTTCTCTTTATGGCTTTAGAAAAAACGAGTGTAATTCAAGTTCAGTGTTGTCGATAAGCCTTATTCGAGACTGAGTGATGGTTCAAAACCTTTCATTTCGTTTTAAGCACTTTTAAGCCAAGATTTCTTAATAATTATATAAGAAAAATAGGGATAGTTTAAATAATATCAAAGAGGAAGATAAGGAAAATTTTTATATTTTTGGTGGAAGAAGAGTAGCAGCTATTCATTGCATTCGTAACTGCATTTAAAGCACGGGATGAAAAAGATGCTTAATGGTAATTATTTCTATTACCTTAAAATTGAGGTTGTTTAAACACTTGGTTGAGGGTAGGTTTGAATAGAGCTTCAAAATTGAATAAATGAATATATATTAAAATACATACACATACACAAGTAAATGTATTTGTATCAACTTTTTCCTTTGGAGCCACCAAAGTTCTATATAGACAAAACTGTGCAGTTGATGAATTATAAATATTAATCCCCGGGCTTAAGTATTTCTGACTCTCACTCCTGAAATCTTACCTAGCTCTGATTCCGAGATCTTTGATTTCTTATCTTACTTAACTCTGCTAGTCATTGCATTCGAAACTGTATTTAAAGCACGTGATGAAAAAGATGCTTAATGGTAATTATTTATATTACCGAAATCGAGGTTGTTTAAACACTTATTTGAGGGTAGGTTTGAATACAGCTTCAAAATTGAAATGACTTCAGTAAATGTATTTGTATCAACTTTTTCCTTTGAAGCCACCAAAGTTCTGTATAAACAGAGCTGACTCTCACTCCTGAGGTCTTACGTAACTCTGACTTCGACTTCTGTAATTTTGGAAGGTAAGATTTGGACTTGGAATCTTACAAGTCTTGATGTCGAACTCTGATTCCACCTTCTTAATAATACTTCGTATCACTGGGTGTTTACCTATTCTAGTAATTCGCCCCCAGTAAATCAGAATCAGTTATGTAACAGAACAAATGCCAAGATGGCAACTCCAAAGTACCATTTATAAAGATTATAACTCACTCTACTCGGAGTTGGTCGAATATTTTGCTGTGTCCGACTTTAAAGTGTACAAGTTATTTTCTATACCTCGGCTACAAATCTTCGAAGTGAATGATTTTAGCTTCTCGAGCAGTAAAATGGCATCTGACTCTAAGAGCTGACACATACGCACACAGTTTTAGTCAATTCTTCCGGCCATTTTCCGGAAACTGCAGGAAACACTCCGGAAACACAGTTTCAGTCAATTCTTCCGGCTACTTTCCGGAAACTGCAGGAAGAGAACCCTGAAGTAAGTTAGTATGCAAGTAAATAACAAGCATAATCCAAATCAAGAAAATTTAGACCACCTCAGCTTCTTTGCAAACGCTTGACACGGTGTTTCATACGTATTCTTCGTAAGGATAAAAGATCATAATAGAGCATAGTTTAGCTAATGACAGTTAAGTTCCATGTTTGGATTGTTCTTGCTCAAAACTATGATGATAAGTGAACCCTAGAGAACAATTTTTATAATTATAAGTTTTTTTATCGTGCGTTCAAAAATACCAGATTAAGAGAAAAAAATTGATCAGTTTTTGTATTGTAAGTTTAGAAAGTACTAAAATGTTAGCCTATTTTTTACTCATTATGAGCATATATTGGGTATAATTTGCAGTTGCGAGTCATTTTAGAATGAAGTTAGTAGTCATTAATTGTTATTTTAAATAGCAAATAACAGATAACAAAAAAATATTAATTTTCTGTATCAGAGGCAACGCTATAGCGTTGTCTACAGTAAAGCCTATATGGCTCCAATGCTTTATTATCATGATTACGTTTTTTTTTCAGAGGCACTTCATATGGAAGAGATGGTCTTAGAAACTTCGGAGGGGGCTCAATCGATTGGAAATTCTAGTGCCCTATTTAAGAGTCAAAACTGATCAGAGGGCAGCCAGCGCCCCAAGCCCTTTTTCGTCAAATTCATCCGATAAAAATTTTGAGATAACGATTTTGTTAAAAATAGTTCGAAGGTCAGATAACAAAACTCCGGAGTCGACATAACCCCCAGGGCCCAGGGACTGACATTGTAAGCTATGCCCTGGTGGCATAGCAATCAATCAATTCAACAGAAAATTACACAGCTTTAGACCCCCAAAGAGGCTCTTTAGCGTGTCACAGTGGGAGACTAAACGTAACATTAAATAATAGCACTAGAATCAAACACAAAGACAAGAAACAAAATAATAAAACAACAAAAATTACCATGTCAATCAAAATAAATGAATTAAACCAATTGAAAAGGAAAGATAGAGGCAAAAAAGAAGGGAAGAGAGAACTAACTGTCTAGGCATAAGAGGTGGCTGGTTGGCTCTTTTTTAAGTTGTCCATAAGAGTGACATAGCCGAATTTTAACGGGTAGAGTATTCCATATAGAGGCATATTATAAAATTAGAATGAAATGTTATCTTACGGTTTGGTATTATGAATGAAAATATTCCTGTCATTTCTGAGAGAATAAGAAACACAAGATTCCTTTCGTAGTTCAGAATTTAAAAGGTATAATTTTTTGAAGATGTTAGGGAGGAGTTCATGAAAATACTTAAAAAAACAAGAGGAAAGAAAGATGTATGCGAATTGACCATCCAATAAATTCATGCTGAGCTGGTCTGTCACCTCAGAAACTAATTTAATTCCTCTATTATATATTTTGAAAACAGGGAAGGTAAAAGAAGAGAATGTCGATAGCCTTACTGTTGGACAGTAGTACATATAAGTTTGAATGAGAGAGTGAAAGAGTATCTTTATTATTGAACCAGGGAAACAATGACGAAGCTTCCTAAAAATTGTTAGGTTTCTGGAGAGCTTAGGTCTCACGAGAGTGCAGTGACATTTGAAAGAAAAAATTTCGTCCAATATAATACCCAGGAATCAAACGTGTCTATCAAGGGGACGAGTTATATCACCATGAGCAGTAGAAATAGTTTCCACCAAAGGACAAGAAGTACCTGATCTGGAAAAAATAAGTAGACTAGGTTTAGCTAGATTTAAGGCAATGCGATTTGCATCGAACCAAGCAAAGGTTCCTTCTAGAACAGAATACACTTTCTTGATAAGGGAAGAATCATTAATTTCTGAATATCCAAGAGTACTATCATCTGCAAATGCAAATAGCACTGGGTCTTCAGCTGCCTCACTAGGTGGAACAAAATTGTTATCACAAGTAATACAGCAACTTCGTTTAGTTTGTCCAGATACAGCAATAAAAAGATCACTTATGAATATAAGGAATAAAACAAGTCCGTTTGATTGGAAATTCAAGTTATAGTTCACTTTTTAAGAGTCAAAAGAGATCGGAGGGCAAGTAGCCCCTTCCCCCACATGCCTTTTTCCCCCAAACCCATCTGATAAACTTTTTATGATAACCATTTTGTTAAAAATAGTTCAAACATCAAATAACCAATCTTCGGGATCAACCCGAGCCCCAGAACCCGGGGACAAGTGTTTAAGTTATGCCCCGAGAGCTTATAAGGTTTTAACGCCAGGGGTGGTCGTATAAACTTCAGACATGGCTAATTTGATGTAAAATTGAAAATTATGGTCAAATTTTTATGATAAAAAGACCAGAAGGTATCTACCCTTTCCCCCACCCATACACCCTCTTTTCCCCAAATGTATCTGATCAAATTTTAAGATTGCCAGTTTCCCTTTAAATGGTCCAACCCTCAAATGACAAAAACTTCGGGGTCAACATAACCCCCTCCCCCAAAAAAGCCTGGGGGAAGGGTTGTAACCTATGCCCTAGAGGCATATAAGGTTTTTATGGTATAAGTGGTCAGAAAAACCTCGGAGGGGACTCAAATGACTAGAAATTGAAAGTTTTAATTCCCTTTTAGGAGTCAAAAGTGATCCGAGATCCGATGGCATCTAGTCCCCGCCCCCAATTTGAGAGTGCCAGTTTTTTAAATAGTCCAATCATCACATAACAAAAACTTCGGGGCCAACATTCCCCCAGAGCCCAAGGGAAGGATTGTAACTTATGCCCTGGGGCATTTAAGGTTTTTATGTAAGAAGTGGTCAAACAAACCTTGGAGGGGACTTAAATGATTAGTTTTACTTTTTAAGTTTATTTACTTTTTTAATTTATTTTTATGTTTATTAAAGTTTTACTTCCCTTTTTAAGATTAAAAAATGATCCGAAGGCATCTACCCCACCCCCTCCAACCCTATTTTCCCAAAGAGCATCCGATCGAATTTCTTATATAGCCATTTTCTTCAAAATGAACCAAATACCATATAACAAAATATCCAGGGATAACACGGGGGCACGTATGGTAAATTCCCCCCTTTTTTCCAAAATTGGGCATATTTCCCCAGGCTCGTAGCTTTTGATGTGAATTTGATGAATTTTATATATTTTTCATAAGCATAAAAATTTCGATTCTTTTGATGTATCTATTGTTATCAAGTTTCCATTTCTTAGAGATTCCGCTACTATTGAGCCACATCGCAACTTACTTACAGTTTGTTACCCAAACTGTTTGATGACCCATTCGAGGATGAAGGTAATATAATTAAAAAAAATTGTTTATATGTGTTTATTTAGGGGTTTACGAATCGAACCAAATTGGAGCGGGGGGGGGGGTTAATTGGTTAGACCCACCCCCTAGATACAGACTTGATGATGAATACAAAATCATTCGTTCTGCGCTCATGGTTTTTCTGTAATAAGATAGAATCTCCCAAGTTCTCAGCCTCCATTTTTAAAGCTTATTCCAAATATATTGGTTCAAACGAACGGAGGTAACATGGCTGAATTGTGCTCTCTCTTCCATATCGATCTGAAACACTTACAGCAGTTGGATACTTTGAGTCTAAGAATAAACTTTTTAATAAATAAACTTTTTAATAAATAAACTTTTTAATAAATAAACAACTTAATAAATAAACTTAATAAATAAACTTTTAATAAATAAACTTTTTAATAAATAAACTTTTTAGGTTTCACACACGCCTCTAACAGAAATGCAAACAAACTGTTAGATCATACTTGGTGGAGAGCCGACCATAATTCTTTTATTTTGCAGTTTCCACCTGTCCAATTTACTGGATTTAAGGCTATTTATTTAATCTTCTTATTGAGCTTGACTATCTAGATATTTTACTTTAAATCTATTTTATGAGCCAAATTTAAGCTCATAGCTGCGATAGGGAGCAAATTGCTTTTTTTCGTAATCCCCCTTTTACTATCCTGCCTTTAGTAGCTATAAAAAGGTCAAGGTCAAGTGATAACAAAAAACAAATTTAAAGGTGACAATAAAGCCGTCAGTTATACACGTCATTAATTCAAGTCTGTCTTATTGAAAACTGAAGCAAATAGACAAACAGACACATAAAGAGAACATAAAATAATACTAATTCACAGAGAGATGGATAGACAGATCCTAATTTCTCAAATTTTTTTTAAGTGATCGTTTCTTCAGATAAAAGATAAATGTTTTGTCAACCTTCCCTGAAAAAAAAAGAGACAAAAACTCAAAGAGACCAAAATACTGAAAGTCAGTATTAGTGGCTTTCATAGAAAAATTATAACGAGCTATGGTTCGCTCTTCTCTAGGTTGCATTTTTTTATGTAACCAAGATTTTAAGTTTGTATGCAGGAACTCAAAAATATTATATATGAATTTAGACATATCTACAGAGAAGAACAGATAAATCTCAATATCTCAGAGCTTTTTTCAACCGGTTGTTTCTTTAGATGATTTTTGTTTCCGGAGCCATTTCTTAGGGGTTGCATGCTATTTTTCCAAATTCCAATAAATTTGTTTTCGAAATAACATTTTAATATTAAGACTAGTCTTGGCTTGACTTTATTAAACAAGAAACGATATACATAAATCTAATACAAAGGAGACAGGGAGGCAACCCGTTTTGTCTCCTTTAACAATAGAGAAAAACGAAGGAATGCGCCTCAATAACTCACACGGAGTACATAGAGAAAGAGAGAGAGAGAGAGAGAGAAAAAGCGAAAAAATCTCGACCCATGGAGACACGGTTGGGACTTATAAACTAGTTTATTAATAAATCACTGTACATTCAGTCCCCACTATTGTAGGCAGAAGGACTGTCTCTTTCAATTTCTTTTTATATGTATAGAGTGATGGTGACAAACTTATTAAATCAAATAATTTATATTTATTGGCAATCTCAGGAAGTTGATATCTTAAACTTAGTCTTGATCTCTCATTTCTAATAAAAGGAAAATTGCTATGTTTATTTTCAACCAAAAGTTTTATGGTATTGAAAAATTATCTTTACGCTGGATTTTTCAAAACTATATGCCAATGTTAAGGTGAAAAATTTGTTGTAAATGAAGAGTATCAAGAAATAAAAAAGATGTTTTGGTTTCAGATAATTCTTTTGTCTTCCTAGGGTGTGTTAAAAATGGTCCAGGATTCTTATTGACTTATTTTGGGCAATTTCGAGTCTTCGTAAATGTGAATGGAATGTCAACATCCAAACGGTCGGGCAATATTGAAAATAACATTCAATTATATTTTTCAACTAACAAAAATATAATTTTCTCATTATTTGGTAAGGAAACAGGAACATTATTCTGTGCAAACAATCGAGATTCTTGGACAGTGTTGTCTCAAGTTCATTAATATGCGCCTTAAAAAACAGAGCTGAGTCAATGTAGATACTTAAGTACATAAATACATCCACTCTTTTTATGGACGAAGTTCCAATACTAATAGTTTTAAATTACACACGCTTCACTGCTCTCAAACTTCTCCCGAAAACCAGGAATTCCGACTTCTCTAGATTAGGTATTAGTCGATTAGCATGAAACCAAAAATTTACATCAAAAGCAGTAATTTCGAGGGGTAGGTCCTCCTCGTTGCCCGCCTTCAAACTAATTACTGTGTCATTGGTAATTCATCGTCCGAAGGCATGCAGTTTGGAAGGTCATTTATGTATATAAAAGAAGTAACGGCCCCAATACAGAACCTTGTGGAATTCCTATATTCTCTAAGGGGAAAATTTGAGATGATTCCTCACCAACTTGGACTGTAAAACGTCTTTCTAATAAACAAGATCTCACAAAATCAAAAGCTATTCCTCGACTTCCTATATTTTCCAACTTATCAAAAAGAATTGTACGTTCTATTGCATCAAAAGCTTTTTTAATGTCAAAAAATGTAGTTGCCCCCAATAACTACTATCCATAGGATCTGATAAGAAATTATGTAAAGCAGCTACTGCTTGCTCTGTGGACTTACCACACAAGAAACCGAACTGATTGGGACAAAATAATATTATTCGAAATAATAGTTTCAATTCCTGAATGAGCTAAAAATTGTAATTCTTTATAACCATCCAGTTTTTAAAACGCATTTTCAATATTTGGTTACTATGGACGTGGTATGTTATTTACTAGGCTGCACCAATCGCTGCCACCACGAAAGATAAACGTTTCGTCACCCATCACTTAGAAAAATAAAGCTAATCTTCTCGAACAAATTTAGAATCCAACTTTAGACTCCAGTAAGATTCGGGGCTACATGGATCGGCACAAAGTTTTAGTTTTTGGAAGAGACAAGACTTGTCACATGTTATTGAGCAGAGTTTTATTATTTTAAAAATCGTTTATCCTGGCATTACTCCCACGATTTTACATGGGGGCATCATTTTGTTACGGCGGGTTCAACTTATCCTCTCAAAATTCACATATATAATTATACTAGCTGTAGGGGTGGCGCTTCGCGCCACCCCAACACCTAGTTGGTAGGGGCGCTTCGTGCCCCCCCCGCGCGCGTAAGTCGTTATACGCCATATTAGTTAAGCGCCATTGTAGTTGTGTCCCTGTGTCCCACCTGTGAATATATATATATATATATATATATATATATATATATATATATATATATATATATATATATATATATATATATATATATATATATATATATATATATATATATATATATATATATATATATATATATATATATATATATATATATATATATATATATATATATATATATATATATATGTGTGTGTTTTTAACTACGTAAAACTTGCGAATATACAACATTCTTCACTGTCCCATTGTCTGTGCATATAAATAGATTGTCAGGTTTACCGACTCTTGAACATGCAACATATAACTGTCCATGGGAAAACAATCCGTATTCAGATCTATACCTCATGATTCTAATGATTGCCCTTGAGCTTTGTTAATGGTGATTGCTAATCGACCATTCCCTTTGTCGCCGTCGTCATTTATATATCCCCCTGTGCCCGTCGGCGTCCCCTTTGTAGTTGTGTCCCTGTGTCCCGGTCGTAATTTATATTCCCTGTGTCCCGGTCGTCATTTGTGTCCCAGTGTCCCAGTCTGTAATTTCTCTTTGAGTGTCCCGGTCGGCATTTATATTCCTTGTGTCCCGGTCGTCATTTGTGTCCCGGTCTGTATATACATTCGTTTTTGAATTGGTCTTTTTTTTAGTTTTTTACCTTTTTTTAGTTTTTTTTAGTTATACCTCATGATTCTAATGATTGCCCTTGAGCTTTGTTGATGGTGATTGCTGATCGAACATTCCCTGTGTCCCCGTCGTCATTTATATATCCCACTGTGCCCCCCGGCGTCCCCGTTGTAGTTGTATCCCTGTGTCCCGGTCGTCATTTATATTCCCTGTGTCCCGGTCTGTATATACATTCGTTTTTGAATTGGTATATGATGAAATAAATTTTTGTGTTTTTCCCCTTTTCTCTTTTTAGTTTTTTTTTGGTTTTTACTTTTTTTTGTTTTTCTAGTTTTTTTCTTTTTTCTTTTTAGTTTTTTTTTGTAGTTTTTACCTTTTTAGTTTTCTTTTATTTTTATTTTTTTAGTTTTGTTTTTCTCCTTTATTTTTCAGTTTTTTTCCTTTTATTCTTTTCTTTTTCTTTTTAAGTTTTTTTAGTTTTTTAGATTTTTTTATTAGTTTTTAGTTTTTTTTCTTTTTAGTTTTTTTTTGTAGTTTTTACCTTTTTTTAGTTTTTTTTTAATTATGTCCTGGTCGTCATTTATATTCCCTGTGTCCCGGTTGTCATTTGCTTCCCGGTGCTTTGTTGATGGTGATTGCTAATCGAACATTCCTTGTGTCCCGGTCGCTTTCTCTTTGAGTGTCCCGGTCGTCACTTATATTCCCTACTAGCTGTTGGGGTGGCGCTTCGCGCCACCCAAACACCTAGTTGGTGGGGCGCTTCGCCCCCCCCAGGCCCCACAGCACGCATAAGTCGTTACGCGCCATATTAGTTACGCGCCATTGTAGTTGTGTCCCTGTGTCTCACCTGTGAATAGAGATAGATATAAATATATGTTTTTAACTATGTAAAACATGCGAATATACAACATTCTTCGCTGTCCCATTGTCTGTACATATAAATAGATTGTCAGGTTTACTGACTCTTGAACATGCAACATATAATTGTCCATGGGGAAAACAATCCGTATTCAGATCTATACCTCATTATTCTAATGATGTGTCCCGGTCGTCATTTATATTCCCTGTGTCCCGGTCGTCATTTGTGTCCCGGTCTGTAATTTCTATTCGAACAACCCCTGTGTCCCGGTCGTCATTTATATATCCCGCCTATAGCCCCGGCGTCCCCGTTGTAGTTGCGTCCCGGTCGTCATTTATATTCCCTGTGTCCCGGTCGTGATTTGTGTCCGGGTGTCCCAGTGTGTAATTTCTCTTTGAGGTTTCCGTTCGTCATTTATATTCCCTCTGTCTCGGTCGTCATTTGTGTCCCGGTCTGTAATTTCTCTTTGAGTGTTTTTTCTTTTTAGTTTTTTTTTTTTAGTTTTTTACCTTTTTTCTTTTTTCAGTTTTCTTTTTCTTCTTTATTTTTCAGCGTCACTATGAAGTACATATCGCCGAACCTTTGTTTTTTTAACTTAAATCTGGTAGGCATTGATGACCTTATCCAAGTCAAAATCCCAAACCCAATCATCATCGCTATCGTTTTCAGTTTTAATATGTTTTGAATCTCGCTGTCCAGGTGGATTTTCATCTAACTGCGCGGTTTTGCGTTCTTTAGCCGCAAGCCTGTTTTCTTGCTGTTCTTGTGATTCCTCGGCACGCTATGCGAATATACAACATTCTTCGCTGTCCCATTGTCTGTGCATATAAATAGATTGTCAGGTTTACTGACTATTGAACATGCAACATATAATTGTCCATGGGAAAAACAATCCGTATTCAGATCTATACCTCATTATTCTAACGATGTGTCCCTGTGTCCCGGTCGTCATTTATATTCCCTGTGTCCCGGTCGTTATTTGTGTCCCGGTGTCCCAGTATGTAATTTCTCTTTGAGTGTCCCAGTCGTCATTTATACTCCCTGTGTTCCGGTCGTCATTTGTGTCCCGGTCTGTAATTTCTATTCAAAAAATCCCTGTGTCCCGGTCGTCATTTATATATCCCGCCTGTGCCCCCGGCGTCCCCATTGTAGTTGTGTCCCTTTGTCCCGGTCGTCATTTATATTCCCTGTGTCATAGTCGTGATTTGTGTCCGGGTGTCCCAGTCTGTAATTTCTCTTTGAGGTTCCCGGTCGTCATTTATATTCCCTCTCTCTCGGTCGTCATTTGTGTCCCGGTCTGTAATTTCTCTTTGAGTGTTTTTTCTTTTTAGTTTTTTTTTAGTTTTTTACCTTTTTTCTTTTTTCTTTTTCTTCTTTATTTTTCAGCGTCACTATGAAGTACATATCGCTGAACCTTTGTTTTTTTAACTTAAATCTGGTAGGCATTGATGACCTTATCCAAGTCAAAATCCCAACCCCAATCATCATCGCTATCATTTTCAGTTTTGATATGTTTTGACTCTCGCTGTCCAGGTGGATTCTCATCTAACTGCGCGGTTTTGCGTTCTTTAGCCGCAAGCCTGTTTTCTTCTGTTCTTGTGAATCCTCGGCACGCTTTCTTTTCTTACTCTCTCTATCAGTCGCAAGGCTGTTTTTTTGCTGTTCTTGTGATTCCTCGGCACGCTATGAGAATATACAACATTCTTCGCTGTCCCATTGTCTGTGCATATAAATAGATTGTCAGGTTTACTGACTCTTGAACATGCAACATATAATTGTCAATGGGAAAAACAATCTGTATTCAGATCTATACCTCATTACTCTAATGATGTGTTCCTGTGTCCCGGTCGTCATTTATAATCCCTGTGTCCCGGTCGTCATTTGTTTCCCGGTGTCCCATTTTGTAATTTCTCTTTGAGTGTCCCGGTCGTCATTTATATTCCCTGTGTCCCAGTGTCCCGGTCGTCATTCCTGTGTCCCGGTCGTCATTTATATTCCCTGTGTCCCGGTCGTCATTTGTGTCCCGATATCCCAGTTTGTAATTTATCTTTGAGTGTCCCGGTCGTCATTTATATTCCCTGTGTCCCGGTCGTCATTTGTGTCCCGGTTTCCCGGTCTGTAATTTCTATTCGAACAATCCCTGTATCCCGGTCGTCATTTATATATCCTGCAAGTGCCCCCAGCGCCCCCGTTGTAGTTGTGTCCCGGTCGTCATTTATATTCCCTGTGTCCCGGTCGTGATTTGTGTTCGGGTGTCCCAGTCTGTAATTTCTCTTTGAGGTTCCCGATCGTCATTTATATTCCCTCTGTCTCGGTCGTCATTTGTGTCCCGGTCTCTAATTTCTCTTGAGTGTTTTTTCTTTTTAGTTTTTTAGTTTTTTACCTTTTTTCAGTTTTCTTTTTGTTCTGTTCTTGTGATTCCTCGGCACGCTTTCTTTTCTTACTTTCTCTATCAGCAGCAAGTTTTTTGGCATAGACTCTTCGAGCATCTTCCTCGGCTGTTGCCATTGTAAGTTCATCAGTCATTTTACAGTTAAACATTAATAGATTTCTCCGTGAACGCATGTCTTAAATACCTTTATTGACGTCACCGTCATAACAAAAATGACGACAACTAACTTCATGACGTCAGTCAACACACGAACATGACGTCACCCGACAGACCCACACACACACAGACAACTTATTTTTATACAGATAGATAGATAAGTTGTCTGTGTGTCTGTGTGTCGAGTGATGTCATGTTTGGAGGCGACTGACGTCATGTTTGTTGATTGACGAAATTACACACCGGGACACAAATGACGACCGGGACACCGGGACATAGGGAATATAAATGACGACCTTGACACTCAAAGAGAAAGTGACCGGGACACAAGGAATGTACCGGGACATCGGGACACAAATGACGACCGGGAAACCGGGACATAGGGAATATAAATGATGACCGGGACACTCAAAGAGAAAGCGAACGGGACACAGGGAATGTTCGATTAGCAATCACCATCAACAAAGCACCGGGACACAGGGAATATAAATGACGACCAGGACACTCAAAGAGGAATTACAGACTGGGACACCGGAATACAAATGACGACCGGGACACCGCGACACAGGGAATATAAATGACGACCGCGACACTCAAAGAGAAATTACAGACTGGGGCACCGGGACACAGGGAAACAACAACAACGGGGACGCCGGAGGGCACAGGGGGATATATAAATGACGACAGGGACACAGGGAATGTTCGATTAGCAATCACCATCAACAAAGCTCAAGGGCAATCATTAGAATAATGAGGTATAGATCTGAATACTGATTGTTTTTCTCATGGACAATTATATGTTGCATGTTCAAGAGTCGGTAAACCTGACAATCTATTTATATGCAAAGACAATGGGACAGCCAAGAATGTTGTACATTCGCAAGTTTTACGTAGTTAGAAATATATATGTATATCTATCTATATTCACAGGTGGGAAACAGGGACACAACTACAATGGCGAGTAACTATAATGGCGCGTAACGACTTGCGCGCCATTGGGGGGGCGCGAAGCGCCCCCACCAACTAGGTGTTGGGGTGGCGCGAAGCGCCACCCCAACAGCTAGTATATATATAAAAATAAGTTGTGTGTGTGTCGAGTGACGTCATGTTTGTGTGTCGACTGACGTCATGAAGTTAGTTGTCGTCATGTTTGTTATGACGATGGCGTCATTAAAGGTATTTAAGACATTCGTTCACGGAAAAATGTTTAATTGTAAAATGACTGAAGAACCTACAATGGCAACAGCCGAGGAAGCTGCTCAAAGAGTCTATGCCAAAAAACTTGCTGTTGATAGAGAAAGTAAGAAAAGAAAGCGTGCCGAGGAATCACAAGAACAGCAAGAAAACAGGCTTGCGGCTAAAGAACGCAAAACCGCGCAGTTAGATTATAGCGAGAGTCAAAAAATATCAAAACTGAAAATGATAGCGATGATGATTGGGTTTGGGATTTTGACTTGGATAAGGTCATCAATGCCTACCAGATTTAAGTTAAAAAAACAAAGGTTCGGCGATATGTACTTCATAGTGACGCTGAAAAATAAAGAAGAAAAATAAAACTGAAAAAAGAAAAAAGGTGAAAAACTAAAAGGAAAAAACACTCAAAGAGAAATTATTGACCGGGACAGAAATGACGACCGAGACAGAGGGAATATAAATGACGAACGGGAACCTCGAAGAGAAATTACAGACTGGGACACCCGGACACAAATCACGACCGGGACACAGGGAATATAAATGACGACCGGGACACAGGGACACAACTACAACGGGGACGTCGGGGGCACAGGCGGGATATATAAATGACGACTGGGACACAGGGATTGTTCGAATAGAAATTACAGACCGGGACACAAATGACGACCGGGACACAGGGAATATAAATGAAAAAAAAAAGAAAAAATGAAAAAAAAAGAAAAAAGGTAAAAAACTAAAAAAAACTAAAAAGAAAAAACACTCAAAGAGAAATTACAGACCGGGACACAAATGACGACCGAGAGAAAGGGAATATAAATGACGACCGGGAACCTCAAAGAGAAATTACAGACTGGGACACCCGGACACAAATCACGACTGGGACAAAGGGGAATATAAATGACGACCGGGACAAAGGGACACAACTACAATGGGGACGTTCTTGTGATTCCTCGGCACGCTATGCGAATATACAACATTCTTCGCTGTCCCATAGTCTGTGCATATAAATAGATTGTCAGGTTTACTGACTCTTGAACATGCAACATATAATTGTCCATGGGAAAAACAATCCGTATTCAGATCTATACCTCATTATTCTGATGATGTGCCCCTGTGTCCCGCTCGTCATTTATATTCCCTGTGTCCCGGTCGTCATTTGTGTCCCGGTGTTCAAGTTTGTAATTTCTCTTTGAGTGTCCCGGTCGTCATTTATATTCCCTGTGTCCCGGTCGTCATTTGTGTCCCGGTCTGTAAGAAGTAATAAAATTTCAAAGGCCATGATTCTCAGCTTTATTATTGAAGAATCTGAACATAAGAAATGATTCCAAGAGGCTAAAACTACAACAATGACCCTAGTGACGAAAACATGGGACAAGATGATGAAAACTACAGGCACGCTGATGATGAAGATGATGGTTGCGATGACCAAGATTACGATGACCAAGACCAAACACAGTGGGAGCAATGATATTCACAACAAACGACGAGGCTTATGATGAAAACATGAAAGAGACGAAGAAGACCGTGTCTGAGGTACCACTAAGAACCCAATCGACAACGAGTATGATAACAATGATGGTAGCGACGCAGTGACGACGTTATTGACAACGGCAATCGTTACCGTACTCGTCATTTTTGTTAACAGACTATTGTTGTTTTCTTCATTATTTATCATTGTCGTCTTCACCCAATACTCTCAACCAGTCGATAAAAAAAGAGTCTGTAAAAGAGTGGTGCGAGGCATCATTATTTTACTGCCCAACTTTTATGTTGGTAATATATAATGTAAAATCAACAGAAGAGCAGTCTTTGTCGTTAAAAACACAAAAAATATGCAATTTTAATAGCAATATCATCCAAATCATTCCGTTAAGATGACCGACCAGTCGGTAAAATCCGTCCCCATCAAAAATTTTGGCTGGTGACGCCTATAGTACTAAGAACTGCAGTAAAGCTGGTAGATGTAGCACAAATGTAGTCGGTAGCAGGACTCTTTAAGAAGATATTGTGCTTTCCAGAATTTGACACACGTTCCGCAATGTATTCAAATTTTTCTTCATTCGTCCTCTCATTCACCCCAACAGCTAGTCTATATATATAAAAATAAGTTGTCTGTCTGTTATGTATGTTACACTTTGTCTGTTACGCCAGATTATATCTTCTACTAGCTGTTGGGGTGGCGCTTCGCGCCACCCCACCAACACCTAGTTGGTGGGGCGCTTCGCGCCCCCCAAGCCCCCCCGCGCGCGTAAGTCGTTACGCGCCATATTAGTTACGCGCCATTGTAGTTGTGTCCGTGTCCCACCTGTGAATATAGATAGATTTATATATGTGTTTCAAACTACGTAAAAATTGCGAATATACAACATTTTTGGCTTTCCCACTACTGGGAACTTTCCGTTTCCGATTGCCAGCAATTGATCTGAAAATGTTTGACCAGATTCATCGTTTTGCAATCGGACACGCATATTTGTAGTTAATTTTAATATTTTTACGTGTGCCCATAAATTAGAATTTTTCAGGCAAGCATTCATTTCGTCTCCAGGAGTTAAACTACGTAAAAATTGCGAATATACAACATTCTTGGCTTTCCCATTGTCTGTGCATATACAAAGCCGTATTTACTAATAATGACGTCATATGCAAACGCTCTTTTTACAAACAAACAAACATGCATACACACAACTCGTTTTTATATAGATAGATAGATACAATACAAATTAACTGCGTAAAACTTGCGAATATACAACATTCTTCGCTGTCCAATTGTCGCTGCATATAAATAGATTGTCAGGTTTGCCGACCCTCGAACATGCAACGTACAATTGTCCATGGGAAAAACAATCAGTATTAAGATCTATACCACATTTTTCTAATGATTGACCTTGAGCTTTGTTAATGGTGATTGCAAATGCTAATCGAATTGGGAATTGCAATCTTTTAAATTGAAAAGGCAGATCCGTTGGAATCATGGGAATGCGAGGAATAAGAACAGCCTCACCCTCAAAAGGCCCTGTCAAGATTGTGGCCTCTATTAGGTTTTCCATTGTTTTTTTTTACGGCAAGTCGCGTGCCATTGCAAAGCTTTGGTGGGTTGATATTTCTTAAAAGTATTATTGGTACGCCTATTTTTAGTTGTAGTACGTGTGGTGGAAACCCTGAAAGATCTATGGAATTTAAAAATTCAGATGGATAATTAACCGCTTCATTTGGTTCCAAAACTGTGTCGACTGACTTATTAAGGACTGCCTGGTCTCGAATCTTGGTCAAAACAATATTGTTGATTTCGTGGACGTCTATATTTTTGGGTGCGAGAATCGCTCTTTCACTTAGCCATTTATTATTTTTATAATTTTTTAGAATATTCGGAAATACTTTTTCAATCAATTCATTTTTGGACGTCACTAAATTACAGAAATCAGCAGGTAGTTGTATACGTCCTGAAATTGAGTATATCGTATCATAAATGTCTTTTTGTTCCGACGTTAACTTGGACATGTTATTTTGTACATACGACAATAGATCACTCGTGCTGTAACTTTGTTCACGATCCAATTCTACACATGTCGAAACAGCAGCGATACGGTTAGGTGAAGGCATTCCCAAATCCTGAAGAGGTTTGTTTGCCATACGTACGCACAAATCTTCTATAATAACTAAAGTGTAGTTATAAATTTCTGATGTAAAATCAAAAGTCATATCTGACGTCTCTAACTGTTTTCGATGGAGTATATCTTCGGACATTTTTGACCATGCACACGAAAGAATATACAGTGACTCGAGATCAAGTAATGGGATAACTCTTGAACGGTTAGTTTCCTTAATGAGGTTTCTAGCTTTATTATAAACCTTAGAAAGTGGTTTTAACAGTGAAGGAAAGGTTGACATCCATACTATTGGACAGTAGGAACGTAAGATCGGATCAAGGAGTGAAAAAGGATTTCCAAAATTGATCCAGGGAAAATATGTTTGAGTTTCCTTAAAATACCGAGACTCCTGCATATCTCCATTTTAATCAAATCAATGTGACGCTTGAAAGACAAGTTTTCATCAACAAGAATGCCCAAAAAACGAACATATCGATCTTTAGATCTGTGAATTATCCCATTTAGCTGATGAATTTCTGATAACTTGGGATAAATCTGAGAAACATGCGAAAATATTAAAAAATTGGATTTTGAATAATTTAGGGTAAGAAAATTAGCATCAAGCCATGAAATTACTCTCTCAAACAAGTATTCCAAGTTTAATCGAAGCTCGGATTCACAGTTCCCCGAAGTGCCGAGTGTGCTATCATCAGCAAAACAAACAAGGACATCAGAAGATGGCGAACTATAGCTGGCACTATGGGCAAGGGAAGGTTTAGGATGACAGAGTCTACAGCAATGAATAGGTTTCTGCTTTTTTACTGCGTAAAAAAGATCATTTATATAAATCAAAAATAGCACTGGCCCTAAAACTGATCCCTGAGGGACGCCAAAATTCACTTGTGATTGACAGAAATTAAATTGTGGATTGACAGAAATTAACCTATCACTCAAATAAGATTGAAACCAAGAAAATACATTACCCCTAATGCCAAAATTAGACATCTTCGATAGAAGAATTTCATGGGTTAAGGAATAGAATGCCTTGCGAATATCCAGGAATATAGCTGCCGGAATTAATCCCGAATCCAATTCAGAATGTATAAAATTCAAAAGGGTCATACAGGCATGCTCAGTGGAGTGCTTCATTCGGAAACCAAATTGAAAATCATGAAGAAACTCTTTAGATTTTAGAAATTTAAGCAGACGAGAAAGCATAGCCTTTTTGAAGATTTTACTAAATACTGATAAAATTGAAATTGGTCGATAATTTGCTGGATCATTTCTTGGTCCACCTTTATACAGAACAATAATCCGAGCACGCTTGAGAGGATCTGGAAAAACCCCATATTTAAATGAAAGATTAACAAGTTTTGTAAGAGGCACAACTATTGAAGGAAGAATAGATTTAACTACCTTAGTAGGAATAGAATCTGGCCCAGATGAAGATGAGTCTTTCAAGCCATTAACAATTTTAGTAATTTCAATTTCTGTTACTGGCTCTAGAAACATAGACTTAACACAAGACGGCCCGAGGTAAGATCTAAAGTCCGACTTAGATCGAGATAAAGTAGCTGTGGAAGCGATATTATTACCAATACTAGCGAAAAATAAAGTAAATGCTTCTTGGACATTAAGCTCACCCTCTACAGTCTCATCACCAATGACCAGACTCATAGGTAAAGAGCTATATTGAGAACCAGGTTTAAGCACAGAATTTATTACCTTCCAAGTTTTACGAATATCCTTATTACACGCAGCAAAATTATTTAGATAATAGAGAGATTTGGCTTTCCTACACAAGGAATTATATATATTCCGGTAAATCTTGAATTGACAAAGACGAATAGCACTCGTTGAAAGTGTAGCGCATTTATAATACCTCCAGAGATTATTTTTCCTTCTCCAGCTTTTGAGAAGTCCAGATGTCATCCATGGGTTTAGAGGAATAATCCTTTTAGACCTGCGATTAGAAGGTGGTACTTTACAAATGCTAAGAATAGCCTCTTTTATGGTTCCATAAAACGACTCAAATAAACAAGAAAAATCCTTGTCATTATCAAATAAGCTCCACGAATTTTTCGCTAATTTAGAACCAAGAAGAGATAACTCATTCTCACCAAACCTAATAGAATAGGAATCATACACTTGAGTCCGGTTATTCCTTCCCCGATTAAAACTGAACCGAGAATATATGGAAAATGATCGGAGATATCAGTAACTAAAATTGAGTTTTTCTTCAAGCAAAGCGTAGAGAAGATATTGTCAATCAAAGAAGCTGTAACATTAGTTACTCGTGTGGAGATGGATGTAGTTGGTAGAGTTCCTGCGGCAAGCATGGTTGAAAGAAAATCAACTGAAGCCGAAGAATTTGTATCCATCTAATTTATATTAAAGTCACCCATTATGATTAACTGACACGGACGTTTCAATATTATGTCAAGTATTTCCTCAAGATTCCGAAGAAACAACGAAACCGCGCCACAAGGAGAACGATAAATATTGCCTATGATTAGATCAATACCATTAACTCTAATTTCTATAAATTGTGACTCAAAGATACCTTCAAAATTCCTTGATAAGTCATCCCGTAAGCAATAATGCAAATTACTAGATATATACATGGCAAGACCTCCTTTAGCCATCTTGCAGCGGTTTATATGTTCCATTTTGTAGCCATGGATACCCAATAGCATTTCATTGCCAGAATCCAAAAATGTAAAGTTGTTTTGGTTTCCAAACCTTAACACACGTTCCACAATGTATTCAAATTTATCTTCATTTGCCATATGATTCAGATCAATATAATAAGTAGATAAAATAACCAGCCAGTCTATTAAATCCATTCTCCCCGCCTAACATTTTGGCTATTCACGGCCCTGGTGCTAATAATTGAAGCAAAACTGATAGATGTTGGACAATCGTAGTTGGGAACACGACTCTAAGAAGTTGTTTTGGTTTCCAAACCTTAACACACGTTCCACAATGTATTCAAATTTATCTTCATTTACCATCTGATTCAGATCTATATGATAAGTCGATACAATGACGAGCCAGTCTATTAAATCCATTGCCCCCCCCCCCCAACATTTTGGCTATTGACAGCTCTGGTGGTAAGAATTGAATCAAAACTGATAGATATATGACAATTGTAGTTGGCAACACTAAGAAGTTGTTTTGGTTTCCAACACTTAACACACGTTCCGCAATGTATTCAAATTTATCTTCATTTACCATCTGATTCAGATCTATATGATAAGTCGATAAAATGACCAGCCAGTCTGTTAAATCCATTCTCCCCCCCCAAAAAAAAACTTACCTCCATTCGTCATCTCAATGAAATCATTGTTTTGAACAGAAGTGCCACTCAATTTGGCTAGTTCTGGCAATAATTACATCTATAAGAAGATGTAATCAATTTGTCACTATTTCGATATATCCGCATGTTTTTGTCCTAATATCTGAAAATGGCCTCTTTATTGCTTTTTGGTTGTCCATGGTATTATTTTCTTTATCAATGGTTAAGTTATTTCACTTTAACAACTACATAGCAATCATTTAGCTGTGTAACTACGTCACTATCCATGTGTTACCTAACATAATCTAAAACTGAGAGAACAAAGCGCGTCGCGGAACTAATATTTTTTTTCTAATATTTTGAAATAACATAAAATTTCTAAAAAAATCTTAATTTTTTTAGAAGAATGTCGCAGTATGTCGCCTAATATCGTTTCCACAGCTTCATCATCAAACTAAAAACTTCTAAATTTTGAAATAATACAAAATTTTAAAAATTTCTAAAAAAATCTTAATTTTTTTTAGAAGATTGTCGCAGTATGTCGCCTAATATCGTTTCCACAGCTTCATCATCAAACTAAAGAGTTGTTGATTAACATCGACTTTAATTTTATTTTAAAGATTCGTTTCAAAAATAGTAAAATTATTTAAATTAGTACCTAGGCGATTGGGCGACCGGCGGGTCATGATTTAGGAGAGGCTTTAAAAATTTTCCGACATGTACACTATAATCAAGACTCTGCCCTCCCAATAAACTATGTGATGTACGTGCTTGGTAACAAACTGCTTCGAGAGAGATTCTACCAATAAAAAGACTTCAGAAATCCAAATGTGATTCAATATACTGCAAATACACTTTCGATTTTCGTCAGGCGCATAAAATCAGAATCTTGCACGGTGGTGTAACCACCGTGGCGTGGCGAACTAATGTGGCGTGTTGCACGGTGGCGAAATAATTGTTAATCAACAATCGCAGGAATTGTCATCAACAACTGTGGATCAACAATAATTTTCGCGGGAACACAAATCATTTTGTTATTGTTGAAAATAAACCGTAATATTTTCAAAATCAATTGAACATGTTTTTACTATTTTCAAATCAACTCATGTTAACTCCTGTAAATTTCACTGTTACTAAATTTTTTCATTGTCGGATCAAATTTTGAAAGTTTCAGTTAAATGCAACACATTTTCTTTAGCGCTCTTCGGAGAGGAAAGGGGTGGGTAACTCATAAGAAAGTACCCTCTCATGTCTTATTTTAGGTAAATGATCAAGCTAATAATAAATATAACAACCTATATTACAAAGTAAGTATTTTTCTCTTCTAAAATTATAAGAACAAAAACAATTTTTCCCCCTGATATTCATCCTCGCTTAAATTTGACCAACAAGATTTTATTTGTGGGTTGTTTTTTATCAACCATGTCGATCAAAATTTTGTAGGTCACTAGAACATGATTGTTGATGAACAGTTTCTCGCCAGAACAGATTATTGATCAACAACGTCGCCAGAAAGGCCTATACATTCAAAAGAATATGACCCCTATCGATGCTTTCAAAATTTCTCAATCGTGAAACGACATGATTAGGATTTATGCTTACTTAGCACGGAAATGAGCTCCCACCCCCCAAAAAAACTTTAAGAAAGAAATGGGAAGACTTTCTGACGGAAAGGGCTCGGATTTTATTTTTATAGCATAATTTTCGCAAGATAAATGGCACAAGAAATAAAATCAATAGTATTTCGTCATCATATTACGAAAATCGGGAACTTTCGTAATGAATTTATGTTTAGTGAACTTTTTTAATTACTAGTTAGAACTTATGACTTTTACTTGGGCAGTAGGCTATTGGGGATAGAAGTAAATGAGCGTAATCAAAAACTAGAAGGGTTCTTTTCGAGACTTTCTTCAGATGCTGAAGATTAGGACACAATTATTGCAGCAGAAATTTCGCAAGGTGCCGCAAAAATTGATAGGTCATTGGGATGTCGTCACCACAGAAAGAGAATTTAAAATTCTTAGCAACGGGATACGTTCGGCACGAACTTTCTTTGGGAATCAGAGTTCTGGTAACGAATTGTAAGCTGCGACTCGTGCTAATGGTGACTAAAACTCTAAACAAGGAGTTTTGATAGCAATAAACACATCAAAAGAATTGATGAATGCTTCTTGGACGTTAACATGGACGTTGGACTTGGACGTTGGACGGTGAATAAATTTTTAAAATCATTGGAGCTATCACTCCCTAATCCAGATTTGCTTATATTCTAAAGATAAATTTTCCAGATCAATTTACGGTGGAATCGACCTTATTTTGTCATTTATAATACAAAAACTCTCAAAGCCAGTTTATGACAAGATTTCAAGGAATATGACGAAATTTCAGGAAATGAGGTAGCGGAGTCGCTCAAATATGACATCATACTTCCGAGAATGCATATCTTGTATCATCATATGTGTTATATCACCAGTATATACCAAAATATGTGTAATGTCAGCTTGGTATGAAGTTGCAGTTTTTGTCAGAATTTATACTTCATTTTACTATTATCTTTAGTTACTTTTGGTATGAACTCGTTCGACAACTTCTGGGAAAAAAGAGATACATTAGTATTTTCCATTCGAAAAAGGGATTTTCCTTGTTGTTCAAGATAGGTTTCTAACTCTAGGCCAAATTTAGGAAGAGTACATACATTTTCGGAAACTATAATGTTGATAGCCTACAGGATGAAAAAAAAAAATCGAGAAAAAGTTTTCAGGAACAGTTGAATAAGAAACTGGAAAGTCTAAAATATGATAACCTAAACGACGAATGAAATAATTTTAGGTAAATATTTCGTGTTCTGTAGGAGTAGTGTGTTTGATCTCAGCTTAGTTATAGGGGACTTAGAGTTCGAACTCATCTGAGGGATATGGGGGATACATCAGGGGGATGTAATTCTCCTATGGAGGGTTTGATGGTTTCTAATGGTACAGTTTATATTTCGATTCAACACAGTTTTCGGGTAGTTCAGGCTCTCTTCTGAAATCCCCATGAAGTTGTTTTTCCACCATTAAGATTAGCCAAAATAAGTCATATTCCCGGGTCAGTTTCCTACGGCAATTTTTGCGCATTTGGCAGTTTTTTCGAACCGCCTTTTTAAACTTACAGTTACATTAGATTGTGGTTCCCTCCACAGCCCAGGGTGACGGAAAAAAAAGATGCAACCATAGACAAAGAACTAAAGAAAGGATAAAAAGACCATTCCATGTAATATCCAAAGACAAAAGTATAAATTTTCGTTATTTAAAGAACATTTCAGTCTAATTCAAAATCAAAAGGGCAACTATTCAAACTTTTCAGTACCATAATTTGCATAGATTGCAGATAGCTAACAGTAATAATACTTGACGCTAAAGAACGATATTTCTCCAAAATATAATCCCTTTCATTCTTAAGGTGGACATTCTCTTTGTTAAGATACTCTACAAACTCCTCTAAATTATTTGTTGGATGACTTTCCTTTGGTCTTCCGTTGGCAGGGGTACCTGAAAAAAAAAAGTAGATCATTCAGTTAAAATTCACATCTCACGTCAATTTTTCCAAGCGTAATTACTAATTTGGCTCTGCCTTTTTCTTTTAATAAAAAAGGAGATAAAAAGAGAAAAAAGAGATAAAATGTTTCCCTTCATGAAACATAAAAAATATTTTTTGAACCATGGACATCCTCTCCCCCTCCCCCAACAACATCAATATACTACTGCTAACAACTGACAGCAGCACCAAGCCGTCAGAACCAAATACAGCTACGGAGGCTCCTCCTTCATTCCAACCTATTTAAAGCCCCCCTCCTAAATCAACCCTCAAATAGCGATTCTCCGTCGCTTGACGGTTTTTTTTAATATGTTTTTAAATTTTCGGTTATTATGGGCTAGAGTTTGTTCTTTACTCGATTGCTCATAGGGGGGCATGTTTATTTCGTAGCTATCTGAATACTCCATTAATATAAATGCTTACCCGCTGCTTTTCATGCGAAAAAGATTTTACTTGTTTTTTCAAGATGGGATGGGGTCAAAAACCCTTCTGGTAAAGGATTTTGAGCCATGATGATTGCAACGCTGCCCTTTTTATTTTGATTCTCTTTTTCAAAATCCCGAATTTTTCAGCAACAAATTTTTAATATTAAGTATGATCTTTCAAGAGTTACTATCAACGTTTTAATGATCGTATTTTAATGTAAGTGTCTTTTAAATATTTTTATTTCTTTAGCTGAGGACGGCCCATGGCTATAGGGTCAAAATATTCATTTAAAGTTCGCATTTCACTGTCTTATAGAAAAGTTTCCGCATTGTTCTACTTTTATTTTGCTGTTTATAATAAAAACTTAAAAGCAAATACTGGAGTGGTCCGTTTCATCAGCTCTGTTACAGCAGATAACAAACGAATGTGTTATACACTAATACATAACTATATACCTAATAGATAAACTTTGAATAAACAAACAATAAAAGTAAAACTAACATGAAAGCTGAGACTCAGACCCTGATATCAAGGCATCATCAGCACAAGCCTCATTATAATCCGTAGTATCATCGATTTCATCGCAAGTTTCAGGGCTTCCAATAAGCACTTGACAAAGATCACCGGGACTTGCTGGAGATTCCGTTGCTACAAAAAGGGATTTAATTAAATTTTGTTTAAATTTGGGCCATGGCATAACTAAATCATACATTTTATAAAGGAGTTGTTTGGAATGTTTCCAATATCCCATCGCGCTTTCCCCATATTCGTCTAAGAGCTCTTTACAAACCGAAGTTGTTGTAATGTAGCACTTGCATCTACAGTTATTGTAACTCTTCTCTGTAAAAACAAGTTAGTAAATACCCAAGAAAAAACATTAATTTTCAGGATAATTTTGAATAACCAAATTTCTGGGAAATTAGGGGAAAACGGAAGTAGTGGTGGTTTCTTCTTTTTCATTATTATTAGCATGGTCTATTTGGGAAAATGATAAAGGAGGTTGGTCAATTCAGCATTATTACGGTCATTTCAGGGTTCGGAAGAATAGGAATACAAGCCTTAAAACTAAGATTACGATACTAGAAAGGATGGTGACGACAACCCCCCAACCGAAAATTTTGTCCGACTTGTAAAAACGTAGCAAAATGCATATAAACAAATTTACGCTAAATAGTAGCTATGCTAGATATTGTTTGGAGTCTAAGGGCTAAGAGCTAAGGGCTTAGGTACTCATTTGAGCGACGGAGTATGATCCAATAAGCTGTACAAATACGTTCGGTTTCATAGTCTAGGACTAAAACGGTAGAAATGTTAGGCTGATAGGTCACGTTCTATATATTAGATATGATAGATTTCCAAAAACGTGCTAACTGGAAGCTGAGAAAAAATAACAACAAAACAAACAAATAAACACATTTCCGTGACCTTCCTTCTGGCAAAAAATATTCGCTTAAAGTTTGAATATTCCCCCTTTTCGAATTTTTTGAATGTCAGGCTTATCTTCTCAGTCTCATAGCTTTTGACAGGTAACATTCAACTTAATAAATTTTAAATATTTGGCATCAGTGTAAAAAGTGGATTTCTTCTTGCAAATTGTAATCAAAAATTCTTTTTTTTAGAGTTTTGGTTACTTTTGGGTCGAGTCACTCCGTACTTGATTTTTTTCTTACCACGGACGTCATGAACACACTGGAGCCAGATATTCCGACCAAGGGTCAGAATAGGTTATAGAAATGAATTTAAAGAAGAGGGGAAGTACAGACTACAGCTCAGAATATAAGAGGTCGTCTTGGCCTCACGTTGTTGCACAAACTGTCATTAATAGTATTCAGAGCAACAATTTACTGCTACCCATTTTTGTACGGATAAAATGAGCTTTGGTGGAATTGAAAGTAAAGAAGACCTTTAGGTATGATACTGTGAGTTCATTTCCACCAAACAATGTTTTACGTACTTTTAACCTCGCAGGTGGCCTACTAGAAAAGACTGGCCCATAAAAGTTTATTTAGTTAAGATTGGCTTTTGGCCACTCAAATGGGTCCTCGATTCATTCAGGTATCGCCTTCAAACCTTGTTAAAGTCTACACCTACTTGGCTTGTGATACCATCAACACCGAATATTTGGATTTGAGACCTCAAAACTAAGCACAAGCGTCGAAACAAAACCCAAAGAGTAACAAAGTAAAAAACCAGGCACATTCTGTCAGACTCCTTTTTTCAGTGATAATTCTGAGATTTAGATAGACCATCTTCTGCGTGAGATTTTACGTAGCATTCTCATAAAATTACAAGCTTCTTCACATAAAAAGTCAAAATCAACACTTTTGTGAAATTTTCAAACCTTAACCCCAGAGACAAACCCTACACTAGACTTAACCAGTGTTCAAATTTCTGCTTTTATATTTTAGACAAAATTCCCATCTACACATTTTTTTTTTCATTTTAGTTCTTTATACACTAATGCTCTTTCATTAATCTTAAATTTTTCATCTCTTACAGTGCTAGCGACAGTGAAAATGAAATCAGTTTTTCAGAATTAAAAAAAAAAAATCATAATTTATGTGAAAGTGTAGATAGTGAAAATGTTCAGTTTTGTTGGGCCCTGGTCTTGCAAGGCTGTATTTAGCGTTCAACTTGACCTTGTCTTTATATATAAAATAAGTGTGTGTACATTTACGCCACTAAGGGTATTCCCACAATCTCAGAACTGATGGTAAAAAAAAATACCATATTCTTGAAAAATTTGAAGAATCGTTCAATTCTTTTGAAAAAGAACCTCCATATGCAGTTATGCAGTTTTTGATAGTGCCGGGCATCAAATAAGCTAGAGCCATCCGGCACCATTGAGCTGAAGAAAATGTAGATTTACTTCGAGGGTACAATTTGTCTGAAGGCATTAACAGATTGTCAATGTTAGAATTTCTGCGGACGAAAGGCGTTGTCAAGTTCAGCTCATTAGTTTTGATTATCTATTTTCCCAGGTTCAACGTGGCAACGCTGACAAAATGTGAAACTGCGGTAAGAAACTAATGGTTTTGAAACAGTTAAAAGAAACATCTTAGAGAATCGCAGTTCTCAGATATGAGTAGACCTAAGACGGGTCCAGGTGCCAACATTTTTTTTTTTTTTTTTTTTTTTTTTTTTTTTTTTTTTTTTTTTTTTTTTTTTTTTTTGGTGTCCTTGATCCTTTAATGAAAAGGACGAAATGCGTTGTCAAGTTCAGCTCATTAGTTTTGATTATGTATTTTCCCAGGTTCAACATGGCAACGCTGACAAAAATGTGAAACTGCGGTAAGAAATTAATAGTTTGGAAACGGTTGAAAGAAACGTCTTAGAGAATCGCAGCTCTCAGATATGAGTAGACCTAAGACAGGTCCGGGTGCCAACATTTTTTTTTTTGTCCTTGATCCTTTAATGAAAAGGATGTTCAAACTCTTGGTCGAGATATGAGGACCGCTGAGACCTCATTCGTACTGCATAGGAAGACGTCATCGCTTCAGCACCGCTTTGGGGCGAGTGGAGAGGCTTCGTCAACGCCCTACGCACCACCAATGGCTCCGGAGGAACTAAGGTATTGGGCGTCTTATCATGAATCCTGGTCTCCGATTATTTTGTCCCTAGTTTTAGACTAGCACATATTCTAAATGTTTATTTATTTAGAGAGTTATGATCTGCTAAATATTTGTATTCAGTCTTTAGTCTAAGAATAATGAGTGCTTTGTTAACGCTACCTGCCTGGAAACAACTCAGCTGTCCGCGCCAAAACCTTCTATTTTGAAGTTTCTTACGAAATCTGCGAAATAATGATTTACCCCACTTTGGAATCGAAGAAGCAGATGAAGATACAATAATTCTATAAATAAGAATTGCCTACTTGAATGTAATAGACTGACGTCTGCTCAGCTCTTCCTTCAAATTAAACTGTCAAAGTGCTTCAAACAGGGATACCACCAGAAGGCTAATTTGACATTGTATATTGCAAGATAAACAAGTACAAACCACTCGCAGTAGTCTAACTCATTCTAAATAGTAAGTCAAAAGGAAAAGGGCTGAATAGTCTCGACTGAAAAGCCCGCTCATCCCACAATAAAAGAAGAACAAGAGCTAAGAGCTCATATGGCACTTGTGACGAGGCGAGAAGAGCTAAGACCCAAGAGATCATATGGTATGAGCTCTAACAAAATTCTATGAATCAATAGATTGATTTAAAAAGGAAAATAAGAGGCTTAATGCCGGTCAAGATTTAAAATAAGAGCTCTGAGTCACAAAGTCCTTCTAAATATCAAAATTCATTAAGATCCGATCACCCACTCGTAAGTTATAAATATATAATTTTTTCTAATTTTTCCTCTCCCTTTTGCCCCCCAGATGGTCGAATCTGAGAAAACGACTTTATCAAGTCAAATTGTGCAGCTCCCTGACACGCCTACCAATTTTCATCGCCCTAGCACGTCCAGAAGCACCAAACTTGCCAAATTCCTGAACCCCTCCCCCCAACTCCCCCAAAGAGAGCGAATCCAGTACGATTCTGTCAATCACGTATCAAGGACATTTGTTTATTCTATCCACCAAGCTTCATCCCGATTCCTACACTCCAAGTGTTTTTCCAAGATTTCCCCCTCCAAATCCCCACAATGTCAAAAGATCTGGTCGGGATTTGAAATAAGAGCTCTGAGACATGAATTCCTTCTAAAAATCAAATTTCATTACGATCCGATCATCTATTCGTAAGATATAAATACTCCAATTTTCATGTTTTCCAAGAATTCCGGTTCCCCCCTCCAACTCCCCCGAATGTCACAGGATCTGGTCGGAATTTGAAATTAGAACTTTAAAGCACAAGATCCTTCTAAATATCAAATTTCATTAAGATCTGGTCACCCTGTCGTAAGTTACAAATACCTCAATTTTCAATATTACCCCCCCCCCCCCAATTCCACCAAAGAGAGCAGATCCGGTCCAGTTATGTCAGTCACGTATCTTAGACAGGTTTCTATTCTTCCCATCCAGTTTCATCCTGATCTCACCGCTTTAAGTATTTTCTAAGATTTCCGGTCCCCCCAACTGCCCCCCCCCCCCAATTACGCTTGATCCGGTTTTGATTTAAAATAAGATACCGGAGTTACGAGGTCCGTCTAAATATGAAGTTTCATGAAGATCCGATCACTCCTTCGTAAGTTAAAAATACGTCATTTTTCTTATTTTTCAGAATTACCCCCCCCCCCCCCCGCAATTGAGCGGATCCGTTCCAATTATGTAAATCACGTATGCAAGACTTCTGCTTATTTTTCCAACCAAGTTTCATCCTAATCCCTCCAATCTAAGCGTTTCCCATCATTTTAGGTTTCCCCACCAGATCCGGTTAGGATTTAAAATAAGAGCTTTGAGACACGATATCCTTCTAAAAATCAAATTTCATGGAGATCCAATCACCCGTTGGTAAGTTTTCTAATTTTTCTTAATCTCATTTTTCCTATTTTTTCAGAATTAACCACCCCCCCAACTACCCCAAAGAGAGCGGATCCGTTCTGGTTATGTCAATCATGTATCTAGGACTCGTGTTTTTTTTTCCACCAAGCTTCATCCCGATCCCTCCACCCTAAGTGTTTTCCAATTTTTAGGTTTCTCCCTCCCAACTCCCCCCCCCCCAATGTCACCAGATCCGGTTGGGTTTAAAATAAGAGCTCTGAGCCACGATATCCTTCTAAATATCAAATCTCATTGAGATCCGATCACCTGTTCGTAAGTTAAAAATACCTCATTTTTTTATTTTTCAGAAATAACCCCCCCCCCCCAACTACCCAAAATAGGGTGGATCCGTTCCGTTTATGTCAATCATCTATCTAGGACTTGTGTTTATTTTTCCCACCATGTTTCATCCCGATCCCTCCACTCTAAGTGTTTTCCAAGTTTTAGGTTTCCCCCTCCCAACTCCCCGCCCCCATCACCAGATCCGGTCGGGATTTAAAATAAGAGCTCTAAGACACGATATCTTTCTAAACATCAAATTTCATTGAGATCCGATCACCCGTTCGAAGTTGAAAATACCTCATTTTTCTAATTTTTAAGAATTAACCCCCCCCCCCCAACTACCCCAAAGAGAGCAAATCAGTTCCGATTATGTCAATCATGTATCTGGGACTTGCGCTTATTTTTCCCATGAAGTTTCATCCCGATCCCTCCACTCTAAGTGTTTTCCAAGATTTTAGGTTTCCCCCCTCCAACTCCCCCCAATGTCATCAGATCCGGTCGGTATTTAAAATAAGAGCTCTGAGACACAATATCATCCCAAACATCAAATTTCATTAAGATCCAATCACCCGCTGATAAGTTAAAAATACTTCATTTTTTCTATTTTATCCGAATTAACCGGCCCCCACTCCCCCCCCCCCAGATGGTCAAATCGGGAAAACGACTATTTCTAATTTAATCTGGTCCGGTCCCTGATACGCTTGCCAAATTTCATCGTCCTAGCTTACCTGGAAGTGCCTAAAGTAGCAAAACCGGGACCGACAGACAGACCGACAGAATTGGCGACTGCTATATGTCACTTGGTTAATACCAAGTGCCATAAAAAGATAGTTTATCAGCGTTCATTTTCTTCCAATCTTCGACACCTATTTTCTGCGGGACGTTGATACCATGCTTTGTCATTCTAGATTGTCCATACTAGGTTTTGGCTGTGAAAATCTTGCCCTGTTGATACTAGGTAGTATATCAGAAAGTAGAGCAGATAGAAAGACCTAGCGTGCCGAGATTCAGGGAGGTCTGTCCTTAACTCTACATCGAGTTTTGGTATGCATAGCAGAGTTTGGCAGAGGACAGCTTTAACAAACCCTCAATACAACGTTAGGCCACTTTTTATTTGTTGGCACCCATACTACAGGCTCATTCTCCTTTTATAATGTATAAACTATATAAAAAGTATCAACGACATTTTTTCCCTACTTGATTTAACACATTACAGTATTTTAAACACGTCTATGACAGATGAGCCACAGTCCAATCAAATTTATTTGGTTAAGACGAAAAAGCATTCCTATCTAACTGGAGAGGGCTCATAGAAAATATTTCCTGGAAATTTATAAGAAATTAACTTTCCCTTTGAGTTTCATAGCTGCATAAGGGCATACAATAAACATTAAATGCAAACTATGGCTGATAAATGAAGAAAAAAAAATCTACACTTAGTAATCATGCTTGATAATGCTAAAAATTTGAAGAAGTTAAGGGTATTGGAGAAAGAAGATATGAGGATAGGCTTTTTGTTTTTTATCTAAACGCCGAAGTTTCCCTTAATTCTATTTTTGAGCAACTTTCAGTGAAAAACTACACAGTAGAAATTAGATAAATAAACGTATAAAATTCATAGTAGCTTTGGCGATCAGCAGTCTTGTTTTAAAACCAGAAGAGGTAGGTGAATGATTTGGAAAAATGGAAGATAGAGACCTTGTTTGTTATTGATTCTATCCTAGTCCATTGTAAGTAGAACATCACAAATCAAAACAATTTAAGCCCAACAACCTTGAGTTGAGAAATTCCATGAAACTACTTGGTAAAAAAAAACTCGCAGGATACAAATCGTATCTCGACCGACAAGTCAACTTGGAGGCATTTAGTGGAGTTTTAGATGTTACCCATCTATCAACAATCCTTAATGGCATTTCTACCTCAACTATTGAAACTGTTCATAGCGTGTTTTGGTTTCGTTCCTTTATAAGAAAACCCTTTATGACAACCTCAAACTAACTCAACTGAAGTCAAATGTAGCAATATGAGCAATAAACATCTAAATGAAGTTCACAAACTAGTTCTGCCATCTATTAAGCTAGGATAGGCCTATAAGGTATAATGAGCAATGAGGGACGGCAATTTGAAGTTACTTGATGAAAACCTTGCAGGATACACGTCACATTTTGAACCTGAACAAGTCGAAAATAAAGCATTTTATTGGTTTTGATATGACCACAATCAATCAAAAAGCATTTAATTGCCTTTCTATCTACTACTACTATTAATACTAACAACTCTCTGTAGCACAAAGCCGCCTGAGGCCAACCAGCTATGCATACTCCTTATTCATCCCAATTTCTTCAAAGCCTCCCTCCTTAAACCCTCCAGGATGTTCCCATTCCCCTCAAATATTTCCTTACAACATCCTCCCACCCCAACCGGGGATGACCTGCTTTTCGTTTGACCCTAGACGGTTGGCCAACAAGGTCAATCTTTGGCAGTCTGTCATCCTTTATCCGCAGTACCATTCTCTCGTTATAGCCCAAGAAAGCGCAATTGAAACACACAAAAATTAAATATGTTCATTTTGGGTTTTAATTTTGTTCTTTTACAAGAAAACACTTAGTGACATATTTCATTCAAACATTACAAAAATAGGTAAATTATTTTGTTTTTTAGAAAGCTGAATTTTATCTTGCAGCCCAATGTTAAAACTAAACAAGAAATATTTAAATCAATGAGAGGCACTAGCTTTGCCCACTTTTAAGCTAAACAGTCCTACAAGTTTTGCGGACGAAAGGCATTGTCAATTTCAGCTCATTAGTTTTGATAATCTATTTTTACGGTTCAACGTGGCAACACTGACAAATGTTAGAACTAAACAAGACATATTTAAATGAACGAGAGAAACAAGTTTTTCCCACTTTTAAGCTAAACAGTCCTACAAGTTTTGCGGACGAAAGGCGTTGTCAATTTCAGCACATTAGTTTTGATAATCTATTTTTACAGTTCAATGTGACAACACTGACAAATGTTAGAACTAAACAAGACATATTTAAATGAATGAGATGAACAAGTTTTGCCCACTTTTAAACTAAACAGTCCCCTTTTAAGCTAAAATAGTCCCATTACTTATAGTCAAATATACTGCTCACTAGGCTTTACAGTTATGGGTTGTGGTGGACAGGTCAATCTTACTTTGGACAGGGATAGGGACACAATTGTTTATTTGATGAAGTTTTCGTGGTGCTTTATACACAACATCATTACAGAAACAACAGGTCTTTTTTAGTTCTTGTTTATGAATATTTCTTGAAAACGTCCTGTAGTCAGGGTCAAATCTACCAGGAAAAAAGGAAAGGATACACTTGCAAAAGCTTAATTTCTCAATCTAAGAATTTTCCCATAAAGAACGACATCAGTAAAGAATGATAACGTTTGAACGACATAAGTTCGACGTGCAGTAGTGTGATTTTGTGAACAAACTGTGATATGAAATACTAAGAAATGTTACTGGTTTCCATATTGGAAACAAATAAAAAACACACTATTTTCTTTCTGTGGCACCCCAACTGCTCTGGCAAGGCCCCTAATGTATTTTTTGTTCCAACAAATATAAACAAGAAAAAATAGGAAAGGATACTAATCAAACCGTGAGCTAAACACAAGATTCTAAGGACCTTATGGAATCAGGCCATCAAAAATTAAGCGTAAAAAAAGAAAAAGAGTTGAAAAATTGCATTTTTACAAGTTTAGGTGGACAGTCATAGTGCATAAGGGCATCCATACTGGAAGGTGGCTACTCACCCACCCCCTCCCTCTAGAAGACTAGAAAAACGACCAGCTGTAAAAACGTATGCGTGTGAATATTAGCAAAAACATGACCATTATAGAGAAAAAACTCTGTTTTAAGCTTTTGTGTCTCATTGAAAAATTTCTGATACTTGCCACCGCATCAGAAATTTCCGTTTGCACCCTTAGTGGTGCATCTAATAGCTTGTAGGACAATATGATAAATGAAAATCGACCTTAAAAAAGTTACAATTTAAAACAGCAGAGTCATTAATTACTTATGATGCACCAAGGAAAACTCAAATGATGTGTTTTACTTTTGTACAGTTGGACAGATATAGACAGACATATTGAACAAAGAATAGCCTTAATAAAGATTAGCCGGGTTACCTGAACTGTTCCTTTGATTTTTCCTCCGTTTCTTTGAAAAATGGTGATCATTATTACAATCAGAACATTCAACACTTATGTCAGACTTAGTCAAAGATAAATGAGTATCACGAGAATCAAGGACAGTGCCATGGTTAGGATCACAGTTTTGTTCGCTATTGGCTGCTTTCTTTTTCCTTTTCCTTACCAATGCTGCATGCAGGACACTCTGCACTTTTCGGTTAGGAACTGCGATAGTTGATTTCACTGGGGGATTGGAGTTAAGATCAGTTTCTTCAGAAGTACTCTCTTCAGATTGACTGCTTCCAAGTTCATTGGATAATTTTAATGCATTGGGAATAACAACAGATTTACATAGGGCTTCATCTGTTCGTCTGATTCGAATATGTTTCCCTTCGAGCTCTACTATTCGACTGATTTGATCAAAAAATTCAGATGCCGAGCTCATCCCTATACAAGCACTTCTTTGCATACCCTGAGACTTTAAATAAACAACTCTTAAGTTTGTGTATCTATCTTTTATCTGATGCCAAGATTTATCAGATCCTCTTTTCCGCATTTCCGTTTCAACACTTCTGCACACATCTGCCTGACTTTTAACATCTGAGTCACTTGTGCTTGCTAAGGTAAATATCTCATAAAGTCGAAGCATATTTCTTGTCTCTGATTCACTCCATCTTATACGTTTGGTTTTCCCTTTTTTTGATTCAGTGGGGGAAGCCATGATACCAAAGGATTGAATTTCAGCAAACTGGTCAGATATTGCTGGCTCTGGATTTCCATCCGTCTTGTCTAACCACATGACATATTGCCTGTTAAAACAAATGTTTTAATGAAAAGTCATTTATGCTAGTAACATGACATAAAAACCAATATCCCCTTTAGGATTAATTATATTTGCTAAAGGGACAGCAGCTCTGACATTCTATTTTGAGTTACCAAAACTGAAAGAAAGTCGTCCAAAGCTGCTATTCCATTTCAGTCCTTTTCAAATTAAATAAATCTGAAAGAAAAAAATTAAATGTTACCCTCTGTTACTAGTTATGAGAATATATTTACGGAGTTTTCGACCCGATCGTACAGCTAGATAATTTATAAAATATTATGTCTAAGTTTAAGTATGAACCTCACAGAGATTGAGTATTCACCCCCCCCCCCCCACACACACACACCCACACAGACTGTCTGATTACTAGATTGTTACTTTTGGGCCCTGCAGAAACTTAATATTCCAAAATACCCCCCACATAGTGACTTATTTCTTAGTTCTTTACAATAAGATCTGACAGGCAGTGAAAATTGTTTATGGATTAGCCCAGACTATCACCATTTTATTTCTAGGTTGTATACAGGTGAAACTATCATGTAGTTTCTTGAATCTCTTTAGGCCAGACTTTCTCTATTAAGATATATAGACATCCTACAACATTGTGTTGAAATACAAGGCATATTACAACATTGTAAAGAGTTAGGCACTTTCATAGGGCATGTAATTCTCCCTCTACTTCATGTACTTAATAATATCCACATATTTTACATATTCAACCTGTAAATAACATGTTTAAGAGACAATCTAAAAGGCTGTTAATTTTCAGTCAAGTTACAGAGAGAAAGACACTCTACAGCCAGTGCTATCTTGCAATGTTACATATATGCAAGTTCTTTATTTCTAGATAAACGGAAATTTCTATTATTATTTAATTTAAACCAAAAAAAATGGAGGAACCCATAGGCTTGTCTTGTTACAAATAGACAACAAACAAAAATACAAAAACAAGAATTGGATGCCAGGGCATTTCCTAGTACTACAATAACAAAAAAAAATCCAAAGTTTGAACACATTATGGAGATAAAAAAAAAAATACAACAAAGTACATAAAGAGACAGAATCATGCCACTCTTCTTAGGGAGACTGAGTAAAACAGATTTTACAAATGCCACAAATATTATAGCTCTATATACTACCTTTAATAAAAAGACATTCCAACCAAAGCTGTAACATTCATTCTTGAAACAGCTGGGTCAGGTAACATGTTCCTTGATTTAATGGACTAATTTACAAAAGAACCCTGTCCAAACTTTCTTAAACCCTTTTCTGGTATAAGATAAATTATGAGATTAAATAGATAAATTATCAGTATATTTAACAATTTGAAATGTATTAACTAGGTCTGATCTATCCCTCCTAAATTGCAAAGATGATACACCCAAACACAATAGCCTAGACTCACAAGGAAAATATTTCAGATAAGGAAGAAATTTTGATGCTTGTTTTTGCACTTTTCCAACAAGCTGTGAATCATATTTTCTTGCTGGATACCACACAGATGTGCAGTATCTAACTATTGGCAGTGCCATTGTCTTATACAGTATTGTAAAGCTTTGCAGGTTAACTTTCTGAACATTCTTTTGATACAAAGCAAACAGTAGTTTGCTTCATGTGATACAACTAATGCCTGTTTATCAAAACTCAATTGGTTATCAAAAACAATACCAAGATCTCTGATAAAATCAGCTGAACTGATCACTATATCATCAATCGAATACTGGTATGCTCCTGCATTTACTAAATACTTCACTATATGGCATTTTTCTTGATTAATAAAAATTGAATTTAAATCACACCAATTAACCAATACATTTAAATCATGCTGTAGAAGAGATATACCAACCAGGGAAGATATGCCCCTGTCAAGCTTTATATCATCTGCAAATATTTTTTCTTTGCTATGTTGAATTAGCAGTGGCTAATCATTTATAAAAGTGCAAAACACAACTGATCCCAAGTAACTACCTTGAGGGACTCCGCTCAAAACATTACACTGATTAGATAATGCCTTGCCATTCTTAACATTCTGTGACCTATCTGCAAGGAAATCTGTAATCCAAGCCCTAGTTCTCAATCAAATCCCATAATTTAGGCTTTTTTAGCAGTAAAGGTACTGAAACCTTTTCAAATACCTATTAGCAACAAGAAATTTCCCATGCTTTTATTTTCTGATTAGACTAATAGATACACACAGCCACAGCTTAGCATTCTCTCATAACACATTTTGGAACCAATCTATTTATGCATTATGTGTCTTCGAAAATTAACGCATTAGGATTTAAAAGCTTATCAGTAGAATGTACTAATAGGCATTTGATATGGTTTCAATCCCTTAACATTTTTTTTAGCAGTGAAGATATTGAAACCTTGTCAAATGCCCAATAGCACCAAGAAATTTCCCATGCTTTTATTATCTGATTAAACTAATAGATACACATGGCCACAGCTTAGCATTCTCTTGTGACACATATTGGAATCAATCTATTTAGGCATTATTTGTCTTTGAAATCAATGCATTAGGATTTAGAATTTTATCAGTAGAATGTGAAAATAGAACTTTGTATTTGAGCAAATAAAACACAAGACAATGAGCAGAGTTTGCATTTAAATTTTATTTTAAACATTAATTATAGTTAAAGCTATCAAACAGCCTAATACACCTAAAGACACTCCTTGAGGGTCAAGTGAGGCTAGGAGATGTTAACAGAATGTTGAATGCAAATAGATAAGGGTGCAAGATACCATATTAGAAAAGATCTTTTGGTCTTTGAACAGGCTAAGAGATGTTATTAGAATGTTGAATGCAAAAAAATAAGGACAAAACACACCATACATATGAGAAAATTTCTACTGGCCTTTAAATAGCCAAACAAATTCTAGAAGGATGTCAAATACAATTATGTAAGAATAGAACACACCAAAAACATGAAAGCATAAAACATAGAAAACCATAATTTCAAACAAAGAAACCTTAGGAATTATGAGAAACCTACCACAAAAATCACAAAACAGCAGGCTTTACTCAAATTGTAATCAAGACACCATCAAAATAGACACAGAAAGCACAAAATACCAAACTAAGAATACCAAATTATTGCTTTTAGACAACACCTGCCTATGAAAGCCTGAGAAACCTAGCTCAAACAAGCCACAGTTAGAAAACTAAACATTTTAAATTATAGATTTCAGACAACAAACACCTAGGAAAGGCAAAGAAACCTAGCTAAGAAAAGCCAAATTAGCAAATTTAATATCCAGAATCATAGTTTTGACAAGTCAAAGCATGAAATGCCAAACTAAACTTCCCAAGCTATAAGTTCTCACAACACCTACCTACAAAAGGCTTAGAAACAGAAAATCCCAAATTAGCAAACTAAACATAATGAATCCAAATTTTCAGAAAATACAGCCCCAGAAAGACCAAGAGACCTATCTCACAAAAGCCAGAATTAGCAAACAAAACATCCCTAGCCATTAGTCAGCAATCAAAAATTCACTAGACACCCCAGGAGTACCAGGGTACACATTAAAGCTATTCTCAAAGGTGGTAACAGAGATGTGGCTGAGAACTATAGACTTATTATTATAACTTCAGCTATAGGTAAGGTATTGGAAAGTCTTGTGAATTCAGCTGCAACTACGAACCTAGTTTCTAATGAGCTGCTCATCCCAAAACAGTATGGCTTTAGACAAGGGATTTCAACTGAAACTAACCTTCAACATATGTACAAATACATAACTGAACTTACTGATCAAGGAGTGGATGTAGATATTATGTTTCTTAAGTTTGCAAGTGTGTCACAAAAGACTGAAAATAAATCTACAAAAGACTGAAAACAAATCTACATGCTATCAGCATTAACTCAGTTACACCTAGCTTGATAATAGCCTTCTTGAAAAACAGGATGCAAGTGGTCAGGGATCACAGCAATGGAGGCAAATATTTCTTTTCTGAAGCCACAGCAGTCACAAATGGAGCTCCACAAGGTACTGTGCTTAGGCCAACATTGTTCAATATCTATATTAATGATGCCCCAAAAGTAGTTCCAAAAAAGCTGAGCCTATATGGTGATGATTCTAAAATAACTGACCAAGTAAATGCAGACACCACTTTGCAAGCTAATATTAACTCTTTCTCTAAATGGGCAGAGAGTTGGCACCTTGAACTAAATGTCAAAAAGTACGAAACTATCCCTTTTGAGAAAACCAGGCCTAGTCATTTTTACAAAATACTAATTAACCAATTCATAACCCAACCCATTTCAGCTGCAACTGAAGATAGATATCTTGGGCTGATTATTGACAATAAGTTGAATATCCTATACAGGAATAATTGTTGGTAAAGCATCACAAAGACTAGGGTTGATAAAACAGACAATCTCCTCCAGAGCTCCACAGACCATGCTAAAGTTCTACAAAGCCCTAGTTTGGCCTGTCATAGATTATGGAATGACTGTTGCCTCCCCTATCAATAAAGCTGATGCAGCTGCCCTTGAATCCATTCAACAAAAAGCCACAAAATGTATTGAAGGTTGCAAAGGTCTGGACTATCCAGCAAGATTAAAAAAACTCAAATTACCATCACTAGTTTATAAAAGACAAAAGGAAGACATGATTATGACAAAGAAATTATTAACCAACAACAACCTTCCTTCTTACCCTCAACTAGACACCCTACAGAGGACTAGAGGCCATTCATTGAAACTGTTCCAGAAGAGAGCCCAGACACATACAGCAAACCACTTCTTCTCTAATGGAATTGTGTCATTCTGGAATTTATTAACTGATAAGACAGTAACAGGCCCTAACACTAATGTATTCAAAGCTGGAGTTGTTTATGAATGGCTGAATCAACCAATGTTGATTGTGAATGGATACTGTCAGATGAAATCATTGCCATCACTCATCAGCAACATCAGAGGATTTTGTGCTACCTTAACCTCAATTATGGTTAATATAATCATGTAAAAATTGGAATATAGCCTTGTGACAAATCATTTGAATCTTCTTGGCAAATGGATGGTAAATAACAATGAATATTTGGTAAAATTCTAGTTTAGCTATTTTTTGCTATCTTGGGAAGGAGTTAGATTAAGAAAATGATTGGTCTACAGGCTAAAGTAAGTCCCAGGAAGGTATTTTGAAGCAACTATTTCTATTTCTTCTCCCTCTGGAGGGCCATGACCTATGATGACTCTTAAAAATCTTTATGTAGGTAAAGTGATACCTTGCAAAATAGATATTCTGTTAAAGTGAAATATAAAAAAATCTTTTCATCTATATAATTTTACTCAATCCCAACTGAAAAGGTTTCAAAGATAGGATGCAAATATATTTCCTAAATATAGAAAAAAATCTCATTCATATGGCATAAAATTCAACTCAAATAGCAGGAATTACATTTTCAGAACTTAAGTTGGAGAAAAGGAAACTGAAAATTGAGGTAATATGTTGTTTTGTCAAAACTTCAAAAGGTGTACACCTTTCAAGCAGACAAACTTCTAGGACCTAGAAATCAGAAGATGATGGTTAACATGGAAGCTTAGCAATACCTTCCCAGAGTATGTTTTTGCCCTCAGTTCATTGCTGAAAGTTTCAGTTTCCTAACCTAACCCCTTACAACATATCAAAAAGTAGCTAAACTAGAATTTTACTGAATATTTTCATGAAGTTTATCATCTCTAGACTTATTGTCTGGTTCAATATTATATTTTTACCTTTGAGCAGTCTTGAAAATGGTGTTGAATTACAAAAAAGTTATATCATTTGAAAGCTCTATAGAGACTACTAGTATTTTTTTAAGAGAGTTTTGATACTAAAACTAAAATCTTGCAAATTATGAAATCACAGAGAAAAACCAAGGAGTCTGTAGATTCATTTATTCTGTTATTGTCCAAAAGCAGCCATTAGGCCTAGGGCCTATGCTTAGGCTATTTAAAGTGGTGTTGAATTATAATGTGATGCCTTAGACACTAGCTAATAGTATTTAGTCCAGAAAAGGCCATGAAAATGAATATTGTTTTGGTGCATTTGAAATAAAGACATCATCATATTTAGAAGTAGATTAAACATGCTAAGAAAACAATTTTTACTCTGTAACCTAACCTGTTTATAAAAATTGTATATAATCATCACTTAAAGTAGTTCACTTCTCTTTTCACCTACCCTCCCCTTAAAACACAAATATATAGCCCAAGTTATAGACCTACATGCCTATTTCACATGCATTTTTTTGTTTCTTGATTCTAATTTAGAGGTATCAAGTATGGCCAAATTTACACAAAATATATAATTTTGGCTATATATCTGCATTGAGGGTAAAATTCTAGTTTAGTGACTTTTTGCTATCTTGGAAAGGGATTAGGTTAGGAAAATGAAACTTTCAGGGATGGGTCTACAGGCTAAAGTATGTCCTGGGAAGGTATTTTAAAGTACCCACCTCTACTCCTTCTCTCTCTAGAGTGTTCTGAAACTCACCTACACAACAGGTCTATTACCTTTTGAAATTTTGACAAAACAACATCTTACCTTAATTTTCAGTACCAGTTGCTTTTTCTCTGCCTTGAGTTCTGAAAATGTAATTCCTGTTATTTGAGTAGAATTCTTAGCTGTATCAATATTTTTATTCAAAATTTAGGAAATCTATTTGCATATCTTTAAAACCTTATAGCCTAAATTGGGATTGAGCAAAGTTGTGAAGCTGAAAACAACTTAGTTGTATTTTCTTCATGGAGAAGATCTATTTTGCAAGGTTCTGCTTCTATAACACACATATTTTTAAAGGTCATCAAAAGTCAGGACCCTTTAGAGGGGAAGGGAGGGGAGGTAGGTACTTCAAAACACCTTACCCAGACATACTTTAGCCTGTAGACCCATCACTGAAAGTTTCATTTTCCTAACCTAACCCCTTTCCAAGATAGCAAGAAGTCACTAGACTAGAATTTTACCGCGTTGAGTAGTAAAGCAAAATGAAATACTTTTAGCAATGATTATTAAGGTCTATAACTTTTCTATGTAGCCTATGTTATTTTGAAGTAAATAATCGTTTTTTTAACATGTTTCCTTCTCAACAGGCATAATTATACATATATAAATAAATTTATTTTGTCAAATACTCACTTTCATTTAATGATATTTATCATAGCCTATATCAAGTATTTTAGAATTTTGAAGGATACCATCTTTGGCTTGTTTAACTTCTTCTGCGAAGTGCATAGGAGAAAATGCTAAATGATTAGTTAACACCAGATTCCATACAAATTTGCTTGTGAATATATTGGTTTCATGTCCACGATTTTAGTATTTAGGTTACATGCTTTTCTAGTCTACTGTCTTCCGACCTCAATGAAACTTGATAGAAACAAGATTTTCAACATAATATTTCCTTCATTTTGGTACACCAATACTGTCAATTTAGGCAGTGGGGGCAGGGCATTTTCTTATCGTCAGCTTATCTACAGGAACGAGCTCATAAGGAGGGCAGAGACGGATAATCATTTTGATCAAAGGCTTCTGTCAATTGATTTAGGTGTGGTTTAATCGACCTTTCAATCAGTCCTTTAATCTTGACCATAGCTGATTTCAAGTTTAATTTTAACTCACGGCCAGATTTTTAGTTTCAGTTCAGGGTCGGTTAGTGAAGTTTCTACCATATGGAAAATGTAGTCTAATACTGATTTGGCTTTTCTTGCATGTACTTTGGTTGCACTCAAGCGAAAACATTAATTTTCTTCTTTAGTTTGGAAACTGTATAATGAAAACATTAACGTCTTTACCACCCACAATATCCTCTGAGGTGCCGCACTTTTCTTATTTCGGCTAATCTCGGTTATAATAGCCTCTACTTTTAATTTTCCATAACTCAGGGTGATCCCGGTATAATTCTATTAACAATAAAATAAACCTGCGTTCTGCATTTTTTCTTACTTTTTATTTCTCTTCCATTGTTATTGGCGTGTGACTGACGCAATGCTTGAAAAACACTAGCTTATCCGGTCAATTACCCTTGTCACCCGCTTGAGTCATTTAAACTTTCTATCAATCACCGTCAACGCTTGACTCAAGCGTCAAACAGGCTCCTAGACAGTCAATTATGCTTGAATCAATCGATCGAAGGAAGTGTATGATCAATATGATTGGCCGTCTTGGACCTCCTTTAAGCTCTTAATTAAACCTTTAGAGAAATAAATGATTGTGTCGTCTTTATTTTTTTGGGGGATGAAGACTTAGGCCTGACCGATATTTTGGCCGACCAGTATTATCGGGCCGATGTGAGGGTCAGAGTCATTATTGGATATCAGAAAAAAATCAGTTAACGACTGATACATATTCTTTATAATTTTTTTCATTCTTTTTATCCGCAACTTTCCCAAAAGAGGGCACCAGACCACCTGAGGTAATTTTTGCTTGTCCAGTGTTTGGGTTGGAGCAATCATTTGTGTCTGACCATAATGGGCGAGCAGCAGCAGAGGTGAGTCAAATAAAGTCAAAGTATATTTGTTGTCAATACACACTTGGTTCAACAGTGTTCAGAATGTCTGACGACTTCAAAAATGTACATCTTCTATCAAAATATATATATATATATATATATATATATATATATATATATATATATATATATATATATATATATATATATATATACAATAAACCATGCATTTCTGTTTTATGAATGTTCACTTGCGTAAGTAAAAGAACCAAGATACCGTTGCGTGTCACTATTGTATGCAATGCAATGGAAATTTAGCTTATGAGTCCACATTTGTCAATTTTGGACGATCTTGTTGAAATGTTCTTTAAATCCCTCCTCCAAATTTAAAACTCTTGCAGCAACCTTGTATAAAGCATGCCTAGCATGAATTCTTTTGTAAGAGACTAAATTATATTCATATAAAGTAAAGTTTTCACATTCAAGGGATAGAATTCAAGGTCCCACTATTGAAATTAGTGTTTCGAATAATAAATTTCAATAGATATCTTATGCTTTTTTAATTAGATTTTAAACGTGTTTGTGTTTATGGAACTAAACCCAGTTCTTTGAATAAATTTTTTCTTATTTGTCTGTTCTTTAAATATCCACCATTTTGTCTGCGTGCTCAGAAGCTGCTGACCCAAAAATCCATATCGTTAGAATCCTAATGTAGACCCAATCTAAATTCTTTGGATAGACAGGAGGGAGGAAAATAAGCTACCTTAATGGAAATTGCTGCGATTATAATGTAATTTTGCGTAAGAGTGCTTACTTACCAATGACAATTTTGCTCTGTTCCAGTCCTTTCCGTGCAAATCGGTTTTCATACATGAAGCCAAATAATAATTTATGCGTGGAAGAACTAGCGGCGGCACTGCTGTTATAGTCATCGACCAAATCCCCAGTAAGCTGCTCCAGTCGTGTGACTTCTACGCTTTTTTTGGATTTTGTTGGGTCAACTAGCTCTTTTTTCATCTATGTATATCTTCCAGCAAACCTGAATAACGATCTTTCTGAAAAACGCTTGTGTAGAGTCTGCAACAGACGCTTTTTGATTTGTGTAGATTTCTAGTGCAATCCCTGATTAACTAAAATACATCCTTCTATCAGCACTCCCGGAAGGGATATCCTTCATGAAAAAGATCAGCAGTTTATATATACCCAATAGTGGTGCTCCGAATAAATATTGACTATATGATAACAAACTTTCCACTCGTGAAAAATATAAGCGTTGACTCAGATCATACTTGTAGTGTCCCTTTTCATTCTACTGCCAACCACACAACCAAAAAAAAATTTTTACAAAAAAGAGCAGGAAAATTGATAAAGTGCTGTATCAAAATCCTTGTGCTGAAATCCTGAAAAAAGTTAAAGTGCCCTACCAGCTACTAGTGCACGGTGTCCAAGATTCGGTTGCTTTAAACATCTAATGTGAGGAGCTTTTCCACGCCATAAAAATCGGGGAAAATTTACCCGTCTCCTGTCCTAAGGTCCATTTTGGTTCTCAAAAACCTAATTGGGGCAATTGTCCCCTGGTCAAACAAGCAAAAACGTGCTAAGTTCTAATACAAGATCTGAAAGGAATTTGATAATCCCAGATCTAGAGGGATCTTCCAAATATTTTGGAGCACAAAGAAAGAATACCTAAACCTAACGGAAAAACTAAAAAGCGAAGAAGCTGATAAGGTTTCAGAGCAAGCCTCTAAAACCCAAAAGCGAAGTGGAAGTTTTTCAAGAGATCCCAGACCAGAGGAAAAACGTGCTCATCTGACATTCCGAAAGAGGAGTGGCTAAGGTATTACTATACAATGTTTGGTTCCAAAGACCCCAAGCTTGAACGTGATTGTGATAAATGCTTAAACGATAAACTCAAAACCTTATTGAAAGTGTGAAACACCTTTGTGATATCTAAATCGGCTGTAGCTAAAACAGTTTGTAAATTAAAACACGGAAAGGCATCTGATCTCGGTGGTATTTGCCCGGGTAACCTAAAGCATGACACTGATCACTTATTTGAGCACATCACTCTTCTATTCCAGATGTAAGTCGATTGCGGTGTCGTCCCTAGCTCATTTTGTGCTAGTGTTCTGCCAAATATCCCAAAAAAATGGAAGAATCGAAATCATTGCACAGGATATAGATCAATTACTGTTTCAAGGGTTCCCAGTAAAGTCCTCGTGCTGCTTCTCCTCCCAAATATTTCGGGGAAGGATGGATTGGGTTATCGCTAATTTGGATTTCGTCGAAACCTAAAATGCGTGTTTGTACACAGGCTTTTAAAGAAAGCTATTGACTTAGTCCACCAACTGGGATCCTCCTTCTTTATGTGTAGCGTAGACATCTCAGCTGCATTCAATTCAGTTGTGCAGTCTCTGATGTTGAAACTACTCGAGTATGATGAGAATGCTCATGTTGTAGCAGTTTTGTCTTTCTGGTACTCCAGTAGCTTTGTGAAAGTTAGACTGACAGGGGATCTGCTGAGCAGAACATAAAAAACATTGCTGGAGGATTTAGCATCTATCTATGCACCCTCAGCCTGCTTTCGTATGCTGATTTTAAGCTGCAACCTTACGTCTCTACAAGATAATACTGAAAGCCTGATAAATGGTTATAAAAGTATCAGTTTAAGGGTTAAAGTTTGTGAAATTTGGTCCCGCTGCAAGCAGGCAGCAAAGCAGTGGCCCTACATATGTTGGTTGAACAAATGAAAAATTTTCCTGGAAATACCAGGAAGTACCTGGGAATAGCGTACGGTCATGATGTCAGAGATTCTCGTGTACTAATAATCGAGAAAATTACCAAGAGTATATGTTTAAGTTACGGAAAGTTTGTCTCTCTGAAATTTAGCTTGCATGACCCCAAGACAACAAAAAATAACAAACAAAATATACACAAATATTGCAAATGAATAACATATGGGAAATTTATTTGAGTTAATCTGTTTCAAAAGTATACCTACCGAGCAACTTCACACGTAAATCAGACTTAAACTGGCCAAAGCTACCTATTTCCATGATATCTATACTCAGTTTATTCCAAAGTTTTGAAGCTCTGTAAATAAGTGAAAAAGAAGACCTACTTGAAACTAATCGAGGAACCTCAGTATTACCTCGTATCCGAGTAATGTGGAGGTGAACATCAGACCTCTCCCAAAATATTCCTATAAAACAATCAGGAAGGCTCTCACTGTTACTTATATATAAAAATTAGCGTATAAAAATCACATAATCCAATTGCAGGCATTATATTTACATCTCTATACACAGACCTCAAAGACTCCTGGTTCCCAACACCATAAAAAACTCGGATAGTATTATTCTGGATCACACGGATTGGACGAACTATCGAAGGGAAAGTACCAAGCCAAATCGACGAGCAAAATCGACCAAAACTGACCAAATCGACGAGCAGTAGCTTTCTGTATTCTGGAAAGGATGTAACACGTAAAAGTTTGGCAAGTGGATTGTACAGTATTCCTTGCTCTTGCGGAAAGTTTTACATCTGTCGAATGCACCAACAATTTGTGGAGCGTTATTTTGAGCACCGGAATTCAAATGATAATCCTCTAAAATTTATAAAACCTCCAGAAAGTTTCACTTCGGCCTTGGCAAAACATATATTTTATAATTTGGACCATTTTGTGTCGCTCGAGGAAGCAACAACCATTTCCAATGATAAAGGTTTCACTCAATGGGCTCTTGAAGCATTAGAAATAAAAAAAAAACACATTTTTGCAGGTTTTGCAATTAATAGAGGCACTGGTAATATAAATACTGAACCTAATTATGATATTATCTTTAAAATTGAACCCATATTCAATAGTTCAAGTAAAAAACCTAAAAGAATAGCAGCATTATAAGCTTTGAATCAAATTACGTCGCAGTAATGTATTTCTAGTTCATTTGCTATTTTGAAATTCTTAATCCAGTTACTTTCGTGCTTTGATGAATGAGGCTGCAAATTATAAATGTAAGTAATTGTATATTATATATTTTATGTTATTCTATTTTATTTATATATATATATATATATATATATATATATATATATATATATATATATATATTAGTTATATTTTTTAGCATTAGTTTCTATTTTTTTTTTGCACTGAAGACGCCTTGTTATATACGAGCTAAATATTAGTTGAATTTTCGTTGTTTCTCTTCGCTTTTATTTACTGGCCATAGACCATTTGTCGTTTTTATATTCTTTTCTTTGTTTTTGTCATGGCTGGACCGTTCAGCCTTAGATCTTTTACATCCCTAATTGTTAAAGCTTTAAGGAATAAATATGAATATATGTACATTCAACTGTCAATCCACATACATTTAAGCCGTCCTGGCTAGGCTGTTGGCGCGCTGGTGTGGGAATTCTTTGTCCAAGGGGCACGGATTCAATCCCAGTTGTGACCAGTGATCCGGTTTGGGACGGGGGTCAGTGGTGTGACTCTGTAAGCTCAGGCAGAATCGATCCTGCTCTAAACGGGTAACTGGAGATGTCTGGGGAAGGTAAGCAGGAAGGGTGTGTGAAAGCACAGGATTGTTGGCCCCAGCCCCCCATTGCACTTCCTGGCTGAAGGGCCATGAAATGGAGATCAGTACCGCCGGTTTGGACCTTAAGGGTCTAGTGCCGTCTTACTACTTACTAGTTACTACCGCATGCATTAGTTGATTTTTTCAGTAGTCTTAGTTATGAAGGTGTTTTTATTCGGTATTATGAGAAATAGAAACGTTTTACTCGAAATAAGGATTGTTTTCAGTCCAGTGCAAATTATGTTCTAGTCTTCAGAAGGTATGAGGGATGTCAGTCCTACTCATTTTAGTTTCTGCTCGTTTTGAGTTTGACTCTTTTAATTTATTGTTATTTCTGTCTGTTTTATTCAAATATTGATGGTGATCTGTGGTAGTTTTTTACACTTGGGAAATTTATTTCACTTTATTTCTGCTCATTTTTGGTTTAACGTAACTATTCATTTTTCATTGAAAAATTTTTTTGTGGAAGTTTTCTTTTTTAATTGATTTGATAAAATGACTAAACTTAAATTTATATTTTTTGTTGTTGTTGTGAAGTTTTGGAAGTGAAGCAATTCAGCCTTTACTCTTCAGAAAGCTTAATCATTTATATTCATTAAATGAAGCTTACAAAAGATGTAGCTTATTCCCATATACACGTGTTTCCTTAAATCATTAATAATTCCATCCCAACAAAGTCTATCTCAAACGATATGATAGAGAAACATTAATTTTGCATTATTTCTCTCTATCCCGTAAGTGATTTCCAAAAAATGGAAATAAATTTGGATTAACTACCACTTTAGCTATCCTTGTGTATTCAAAGAAAACACCAAGAAGTGTGGATAATCAAAAACTCACAACTATGTGCGACACAGAAAGGCAAAAATTATGGATATTTTACCGTATCCTTAAGTAATTTTAAAAACTATTACCAGTTTTTGATTGATTTTCAAAAGTAGTGGCATTGGTGTCAATTAGACCAGGGGTCAATCAAGTCTTTGGCCCTTGTAAGATTGACTTATCTCCTTACACTGAATTCTCTTGCTTAGATTTACAGGTCTACTGATGCAAAATTTTTGAGCTATAAAATGTTTATATTTTTTTCATTAAGCTTTTCCTCTTAATTTAGAAAAATTGTTAGTGGTTTTTAGGATTTTTGGCAAAGTAAATTCTTCCCGATTTTAATAGAAATTTCATTCATAGTTTTAACTTGACTTGCTATAGAATCCGGCTACAGGCTAAGCAAATTACGCTACAGGCTAATTTGACTTAGATTGGCAAAGTTTCTTATTATTTTTAGCATTTTTGGCAAGGTACAGTTTTCATAATTTTTATAGCACACTGAATTTATGGTTTAAACTTGGCTTACAAATAGAAACCCGCTACAGACTAAGTAAGTTACGTTACAGGCTAATTTGCCTTAGTTTGACAAAATTCTTTATTATTTTTTACATTTTTTGTAAGGTAAAGTTTTTCCCGGTTTTTATAGCTAACTCAATGCATGGTTTCAATTTGGATTACCATAGATGCCCGTTACAGACTAAATAAGCTATGCTACAGGCTAGTTTGCCTTAGTTTGACAAAATTCTTAGTTGTTTTTAGAATTTTTAGGAGGGTAAATTTTTTCCTGATTTTTATAGCAGACTCCATTCATGGTTTCAACTTAGCTTACCATGGAAGCCTACTACAGGCTAACAAACACGTCTCGAACCTCTTGATGAGCAAAAAACTCCACCCCACATTCCTTTCCTCTCAGTAGTTAACGAGCTGAACACTTAGTCTTTCCAAATAGCCCTCGCGTCGAACGGGTGGAACTCAATCCTTCGATCTTCACAAATAAGACCTATAAAGACTTGGTCGCTTCAATCTAGACGCTTTAGTGCTTCGAATGAAAAGGTGGATATTCAACTACAGATCGTTTAGATTTATTTATTAGTTTATTTTACTTTATTAAGAAAGTTTTACGTGTTGTAAACATTTTTTTGGGATTTTCTCCAATTATTATTATTATTATTTATTTGAAAACCCGTCATACAAAAGAAAGAAGACGAAACAGTAAAAGAAAAGAAAATAATAAAACAATAAAGACAATAATTAAACACTTCGCAAATACAAGACAAGCAAATATACGAAATAAACTAGAATAATAGAAAGAAGACTTGTAAGTGAACGATTATAATTTATATAATATATGTGCGAAAAAAAGTCTTCAAAAAGGCGACATACTATATATGCTACAGAACAATAACATTCGAAAAAATTTACAGGAATTACATTATTATTATTACAGTTAAATATTGAAAAACCTGTCACAATTACACACCACAAAACGGAGCATAGGAAAAATAAAAGTACAACACATCTATCTATATATATAAAAATAAGTTGTCTGTCTGTGTGTCTGTCTGTGGATCAGGTGACGTCATGTTTCTGTGTCGACTGACGTCATGAAGTTAGTTGTCGTCATTTTTGCTATGACGGTGACGTCATTAAAGATATTTAAGACATATATGTTCACGTAGAAATCTATTAATGTTTAAGTTTAAAATGACTGATGAACTTGCAATGGCAAAAGCCGATGAAGATGCTCAAAGAGTCTATGCCAAAAAACTTGCTGCTGATAGAGAAAGTCAGAAAAGAAAGCGTGCCGAGGAATCAAAAGAACAGCAAGGAAACAGGCTTGAGGCTAAAGAACGCAAAACCGCGCAGTTAGATGAAGATCCACCTGGACAGCGAGAGTCAAAACATATCAAAACTGAAAATGATAGCGATGATGATTGGGTTTGGGATTTTGACTTGGATAAGGTCATCAATGCCTACCAGATTTTAGTTAAAAAAGAAAGGTTCGGCGATATGTATTTCATAGTGAAGCTGAAAAATAAAGAAGAAAAAGAAAACTGAAAAAAGAAAAAATGTAAAAAACGAAAAAATACTAAAAAGAAAAAACACTCAAAGAGAAATTACAGACCGGGACACAAATGACGACCGGGACAGAGGGAATATAAATAACGACCGGGACACTCAAAGAGAAATTACAGACTGGGATACCGGGACACAAATGACGACCGGGACACAGGGAATATAAATGACGACCAGGACACAGGTATTTAAGAATATCGTTCAAAGACAAATTTTTAATTGTAAGAAGACCGTTGAAAGAGAAATTTCCAATTGTAAAATGACTGAAGAACCTACAATGGCAACGGTACCACCATCGAAGTAGATAACCAGTGGGTTGTTCCATATTCCCCATGAGTGCGAAACGTCAACCCCAAGTCAAATTCGTGCATTGTTTGGCATCATTTTAACAACTTGCTCTCCATCAGCTCCTACAGAGTTATGGGAAAAATATAAGTCAAAAATGTCCGAAGATATACTCCATCGAAAACAGTTAGAGACGTCAGATATGACTTTTGATTTTACATCAGAAATTTATAACTACACTTTAGTTATTATAGAAGATTTGTGCGTACGTATGGCAAACAAACCTCTTCAGGATTTGGGAATGCCTTCACCTAACCGTATCGCTGCTGTTTCTACATGTGTAGAATTGGATCGTGAACAAAGTTACAGTACGAGTGATCTATTGTCGTATGTACAAAATAACATTTCCAAGTCAACGTCGGAACAAAAAGACATTTATGATACGATAGACTCAATTTCAGGACGTATACAACTACCTGCTGATTTCTGTAATTTAGTGACGTCCAAAAATGAATTGATTGAAAAAGTATTTCCGAATATTCTAAAAAATTATAAAAATAATAAATGGCTAAGTGAAAGAGCGATTCTCGCACCCAAAAATATAGACGTCCACGAAATCAACAATATTGTTTTGACCAAGATTCGAGACCAGGCAGTCCTTTACAAGTCAGTCGACACAGTTTTGGAACCAAATGAAGCGGTTAATTATCCATCTGAATTTTGAAATTCCATAGATCTTTCAGGGTTTCCACCACACGTGCTACAACTAAAAATAGGCGTACCAATAATACTTTTAAGAAATATCAACCCACCAAAGCTTTACAATGGCACGCGACTTGCCGTAAAAAAAACAATGGAAAACCTAATAGAGGCCACAATCTTAACAGGGCCTTTTGAGGGTGAGGCTGTTCTTATTCCTCGCATTCCCATGATTCCAACGGATCTGCCTTTTCAATTTAAAAGATTGCAATTCACAATTCGATTAGCATTTGCAATCACCATTAACAAAGCTCATTAGAAAAATGTGGTATAGATCTTAATACTGATTGTTTTTCCCATGGACGATTGTACGTTGCATGTTCGAGGGTCGGTAAACCTGACAATCTATTTATATGCAGCGACAATTGGACAGCGAAGAATGTTGTATATTCGCAAGTTTTACGCAGTTAATTTGTATTGTATCTATCTATCTATCTATCTATATAAAAACGAATTGTGTGTATGCATGTTTGTTTGTTTGTAAAAAGAGCGTTTGCATATGACGTCATTATTAGTACATACGGCTTTGTATATGCACAGACAATGGGAAAGCCAAGAATGTTGTATATTCGCAATTTTTACGTAGTTTAACTCCTGCAGACGAAATGAATGCTTGCCTGAAAAATTCTAATTTATGGGCACACGTAAAAATATTAAAATTAACTACAAATATGCGTGTCCGATTGCAAAACGATGACTCTGGTCAAACATTTTCAGATCAATTGCTGGCAATTGGAAACGGAAAGCTCCCAGTAGTGGGAAAGCCAAAAATGTTGTATATACGCAATTTTTACGTAGTTTGAAACACATATATAAATCTATCTATATTCACAGGTGGGACACAGGGACACAACTACAATGGCGCGTAACGACTTACGCGCGCTGGGGGGGCTTGGGGGCGCGAAGCGCCCCACCAACTAGGTGTTGGGGTGGCGCGAAGCGCCACCCCAACAGCTAGTTACTTTATAAGAATGTGAGACCAATTATTTAAGTACCCGTCTTTCCCGATTTTTCTATTATGTTCCGCTATCCATGTGGCGACGACAGCCTTTGGGTCAGCAACATTTGAATTTCGCAATAGCGAGTGAATTTCTGTACCACGGAGGCAGATGGAACATATACTTGGCAAAGCGAAAGAACATGGATCGGATTTTACTCTTTTCAGTTTAGTCAGGAGTTTCCAGAAGGGTGCGGTGTATAAGGATGTGGGGAAGGGCAACTGCATTATAAAGACTTACTAGAAGTGGTCGGTTGAATCGAAGCTTACAAGATACAATGGAAGCATCAGCTGTTGAGATTCTACGTCTGATTTGTTCAAGAAGATGTTTCGGGTGTGTCGGATGGAAGAAGCAATGGGCAAACCGAGACACCTATAGTGATCTATAGGCTGAATAGAGCTAGATCCAAGCGTAATGGAAAGGGCAAAAGGACCTGTTTTCCAGTCAAACATGACAATATCGGATTTGGAGGAGTTAAATTCAAGCCCAACTTTCTGATATTCAACTTCAAGGATTCCAAAAGTTTTGGTGAAAAGTTCGACTAAGGTTAGGGTGTCATCAGGAAAGTATATCACGGAAAGGTTTAAAGAGGCCAAAATCAGTGAAGGCTGGCACAGATCTTGTGCTTCCGGCACACAGTTATTAAAAAAGATTGGGAGAGGTGACCGGCCCCTTTCTTGACTGGGATAAGTTGTCTACGTGGAATCGGGGGCATGTGTTTGCCTGGGGGTAGTTTTGGGTGGATACGTAGTCATGAATATAAATTCCGAAGAGAACGAATAATGGTCAGATTCAATCCTCGTTTACTAGCTTTCAGAAGCATTGCTGCATGGATAAGAGAGTCACATGAAAGTCTGACATCATATTCCCCAAAAACAAGGCTTTATACAGATGATTACAGATGATACAGAAGGGCATTTACAACAACGGTTAAAGCGTCAAAATACCCAGTACCTCGTTCAAATCCTAACTGGTGTGAAGGGGTATAGTGACCTTTTTCAAGTTCCCTAATAAATAGTAGCCCAAAGAGCTTGTAAAGTGATGTAGCTACAATAATTGGGCGGAATGATGTACAGTGGACTTAAGATTTCCTTTTATTTGAGATAGCAGTTAGATCTCTGATGCAAAAAGAAGAAAAAACGATAGCTTGAGTGAAAATAGTCTGCATAAGCAGAGAGAAATGAGACGTAAGAAGTTTACTTCAAATGAATCGCACTAACTTGGGCAATACAAGACAAACGTTTCCATTTTAAATTTTGGATGGCATCTTCGACAGAACGGATACTGACCAAAATCTTCACTGGATTGAGCATCCAGAAACTGATCCAGAGTTACTTCATAAGATTGCTCTATAATGGGATCAGGGACAGAAAATTCATATTCGTAATATGCATACTTTTCAGCTTCTGGAATGTCAGATGAGGACAATGACAAAGAAGGGGGTGCTGAGGAAGAGACAAATCTAAATACCATATTACGATCTTCTGTTGCACGACCAGAGTAGCTATTAATAAGATCTCTACGATGATGAGCAAGAATTTTGGAAAACTTCCACTTTGTAGAGATCCGTATGTTTTTCACATGCCCTGTAGTAGGACGCCCACGCTTTTTCCATATAGAAAACCAAAACTTTGCTTACCCATATGAAATAAAGAGATCTGAATTTGAGGACCATCCAGGGTGGGGACAGCTCGTTTTTCGGCAAAGCGGAGGGCATGACATATTTCAGAACAACATATATCAAGACAGATCAGGACCTTATACTTAGGTATTGGGAGTGACTTTTGGAGGAGGTGAAATGTGATATTAGTTTCACATAAAATCGAGTCGACCAACTGGATGAATTGAATCTGGTCAATATTTGACCAATTACGACAATACTGCCACGCTGAAGAATTACCTGCTAGTGGATTACTTCGAGAAACCAAAGATGACACACCGATAGAGCAAGTTATAGGTAAGTGGTCAGAAAGCTGACAATCATATATAACATTAACTCAGTTATGGTGAGAACCCTAGAAAAATTTTTCACCTTGATTGAATAATTTACGTCACATTCTCCCCTACATGGCTGATTAACGCTACGCTGACAAAGGCGATACAGAGCCAAAACTGTCCATTGGCAATTAGATCATGCGTCCAAAGCGAACTACTGTTTGTCTTCTTGTCTGTTATAAGATAAGTTTTACGATTATAAATTTTTTTGAAATGCGATGTGTTGGGTGATAATTTGATAAAACGATATATCGATGTTTTCACTTTCTATTTTTGTTATAATGATTTCCCTGATAGTCATTTGCTCCTTTTCGTGTTTATACACAAAAAGTAGGTTTTTTCAACTAAAAGAAAGGATCAAAAGTTAAAAATTAAAGGAACAGAAATTACTACAATACGGGGAAAACACCTTCTCCATACAACCTCACTCTTCACGCTAACGTCATTTAGGATGTTCAAGAAGATATCTCATTAATTTAATCAACCTTTTGCTTCACTTTTTGTTCGTAAAGGATTGGGGTTGAAAGTTATACTTTTGCGTAAAGAGCGAAGTATTTAAGAGGAGGCATCCCCCACATCTCACCACTGGAAATTCCCCCAGAGCAAATTTGCTTCCCGAAAAATGTCTGTTTACTTCCCAATAACAAAGCATTGAAGCGTTGAGGAGGGGACAACCTCTTTTCATAGACGGAATAATTTCTATCTGTTTTAAATTTTTAATGTTGCTCCTTACATTCATTTTAAAATACTTGTTTTTTATTTAATTTTTGGATGTTTTTCAACAAAGGCAGGTTCAAATTTGGCTCATCGTACATGAAAAAAAATGCGAATTAACTTTGGAAGATTAATTACTTATTTGAAAGGTTTCCCCCTCCTCACTACCATACTCTTTACGCTAGAGCTGTTAGCCCTTTTAATAAAGTTCCTATTCTAATTAAAAAACAGCCATGAATGAATGAATGACTGTATTTAAAGCCATTTTTCAGGTCGTATACATATTTATACAATAACAAACAGACTAAATTATGTAACAATCGACTTTCGAATAATAAGACCCTTCAGGACAAAATTTTCCACTGCTACTATATTTATTTTCGACATCGACTTCGAAGTTCCAAGAAGGGGCTCACGACCATCCACACAAAGAAAGCTCCCTCTTAGCTCATTTAGCCCCTGACATCTGGAAAGAAAATTGTCCAGCCCATCAAGATCACTGCAAATTGGGTAAGTATACCACATTTCCGGTTGACACCTATTTTTCCAAACACCATAAAGAGGGAGACAGTTTGCTTGCACCTGCATCCAAGACCTCAAGGATTCTTTTGGAATCTCTAATTTAAAATATAACTCTTCATCATAATTTTCTTTCACCTTATAATAAAAACTTAAGCTCTCCGGCTGGCTAAGGTCCTTTTACCATTTCTGAATATCTTGGTCTTCCAGCCTTATTTGGATCCCTAACAGAAAGACTTTTTGATCTGAGATTGGGCCATCTCCTCTATTCCATGCATACGATAGACCTGTGCTGTCCAGTAGTATTTTGACATGGAAGGGCCATGAAGGTTTTTGTCCTAGGGTAAGCAATTCATCTTACGCTGCTCTGATGAGTCTTGAGGAGGGACATTGCAGCATTTTCAGCAAAAACTTAATTAATTGAATTTGTTTATGTTTTTTCATGGATAAAAGTCCCAAATCTCCGTTGATGAAAAGTGTGTGAGTTGTGGCGTGCAGACCTATCATTCGTTTATAAAATTGTAGCTGTAGAGTTTCTAATGAATTTGCCACTTTCAGGCCCCATACTTCCCCTCCATAGTGGAGGATTGGCCTTATTTTTGAGTTGAACACATTTTTGTGCATCTTCAAGTCACCTATTCCTGTCAAATTACTGTTCCTGGACAGCGTTGCCATTGCTGCTTTTCCTTGATTTGCCATCTTCGAAATGTGATTGCTCCGTCTTCCGTTCGATATTTGATGGAATCCTAAATATATTGCTTGAGACACAACCTTCACAGCTTCACCATTCAAATTTAAACTTTCTTCACCTTTATTTCTTGTTGATTGTCTACGGCAAAAATCATCACCTCTATCTTTTTTGTGTTAATTTCCAGTTTCTTTTCCTCTAAATATTCAGCTGATAAATATAACAGAGTTTGTAACACCGAATTGGGTCTGGCGAACAAGGCAATATCACCGGCAAATAATGGCAATGATAATACTTTATTTCCAAGGTGTACAGCTTGCGCTAACCTTTTTTCAAGGTATTCGGCAAGATCATCTATAAAAATAGCAAAAAGTTTTGGTGATAGGATACTATCCTGTTTTACAACTTTTACATTAAAAAGAACTCTAGATATACCGCTTCCTGATATCTTTACCACATTTCTGGTCAAACAATGCATCGAGAGAAGAACCCTTAAAAAGGGTGCCGGAATTTCTGTTCCTAAAAGTGTTCTAAACAGAATTATACGGTCAACATTGTCAAATGCTCAATTTAAATCAAGAAAAGCCATGTACAACTTTCCGTTTCTCTAGCAATATTTACTAATCAATGGATTTAAAACAAACATTCAATCAGATTGTGAGTATTCTTTATGAAAACCGACTTGCTCTCCTCTCAGAATTTGCCTCTCATCCAGCCATAATTCCAGCCTTTTGTTTTTTTTTGTCAAAAATTTTTCCAATACAGATTCCTAAGCTGATTGGCCGGTAATTCTCGCATAAAATTGCATCACCTTTCTTAAATAGGGGGATAACTAAAGATATCTTCCAAGGATCAGACCACTTTTTTTCTTTCATAACCAAGCTATACTACCCCAGAAGCAGAGGTAATAAATTACTTGTAATACATTCAAAGCCTTTGCTGGAATTCCATCTGGCCCTGGCGGAGACCCACCTCTATTTTGTTTTATGGCATCTTCTACTTCTTCCTACCGGATTTGGCGACAAAGGTGATAATCTTTTTCCATTAGCGGGTATTCAGTGTGGTCTCAAGAGGGGGTTCCGACTTCTTCTACCAGTTTTTCGAAATCGGGCAGGGGCTGTTTTGTGCCAGATGCTGTACCTGATTCTAGTTTCTCAAAGAAAGGGGACCACTTGTCTTCCTGCAGAATACATTTGGGAGTAGTCATTTTTTTTATGAAGATCTTTTCCAGAATTCCCGGAAATCATTTGTCTTATAGAAATGCGCAAGTTCATTTTGTTCCCGCCATCGAAACTCTAGTTTCTTCATTTTTATCATTAGTTTATATTCTTTTCTTTTACTTCTATAATGTTTGAGCAATTCCAGTTTTTCAGTTCCCTTTTTGGATTTTTTAACATGTTATAGCATGTGATTTAATTCTTCTTTTTTCCGTTCAAATTCATTGTCGAAAAACATGTTTTTTTGTTTCCCCTTTTCTTGCATCTTTTTAAGTTAAGGACTCCGTATCAGCTCGGCAAATTTTGAAGAAACTTTATTTACATTTCACGTATTTTCCCCAATCTCGCATGCTAGGGTATTCAACTGTTGTACCCTCGGCTCCGGGCAAAAATATTATTTTATTCAGGTCACATCTTTCTCCACCCACTCACATAGTATTCTTGATTTTCTAAGGCCAGTGCTACTCGTTCCTGTTCCAAATGTATAATATTTGTCGACTGAAAATTTTGATGGAAAATGATCAGAACCAGCAAAATGCACTACCTCAAGGCTTAGGGATTTAGGTGCGAGCCTACTGTCCACCAAAGCATAATCGATGACACTAAAATTTATTCCGGAAATGCAAGTAAACTCAATGTGTCCCGCATCATTTCCGAACCTTCCATTACCAATGACTAGACCAAATTCTCTGCAAATGCCCAATAACTTCCTTCCCCATTGTTTAACTTTTTTTTTACATCTTGGCTCCTCCTTGGAATTTCGTAGCTCTCTGGAATCCTCAGTGACGTCAAATCATTTCCTGAAAGAGAAACAAGGGCTATTTCTGGTTCTTCTGTCGTATAAGCATTCAAATCACTCATCAAAACAAAACACTCTTCAGTATATTTTCTCTGTAAATATTCCAGCTCATTTTCAATCAAAGTCCGCGTATCTTCTTTCATATAACTACTATTCTGTGGAGCAACATATATGCAACCTAGGACTATCTTCGATCCATCACGACACTTAAGGTTTAACCAAATAATGTTCTGAGATTTACTTTCTATTCTATGACAAACTTCGAAACTCTGCTTTTTCACAAAAACCGCGACTCCGCCGTAAAAATGTGCGTTACGGGAAATTTGCCGGTCAACACTTCAAAAAAGACTCATTTAGACACTGTTGCTTTTTACTCATTAGGCCTTGAACATTCCATGTCATAAACTGAATTTGTTGTACACGGCATACTTTCTATTATTCGAAGTTGAAAGGACTCCTTCGTCTATTTCTGGATGAGTGGCGTGAGGGCTCTCGACCAAGACCTCGATTTGGTGGGTCACGAGTTACGTTCCGACGATCCTGCCTGTGTCGATCTTCGGGGCTGATTATCTCTTCTAAACCTCATTTACTTGTGGCTCCGCTCACTCCGGGTTTCTTACCGTCTGTCTGGCTAATAGTCTGGTCGTGTGTGAAACTACCACTACGAATATCTGAGTTTACCTCCGATATTTGATCCCCACGTTCGCTTTCCATTTCCGCGTTAGGTCCAGTGTACTCTTGCACTTGGGATGGTGCTAATTCTTTTGCTTTATTTCTTCCATTATTTTTAATTTTTCCTGATTCATGTTCATACGTGAACAATTGTCTACAAATTGTCTACAAATGTCACACTGTCTAAAAAATAAACGAGGGCCCCTGAATTTCACCTCACGGTCCTCTTTGATTGCTTTCTGCAAAAGTGGTTTCAGAGCGTTGCGAGCAATTCTCTCGGCCCGTGTATAATCCGGATCTAGGGAGATCCCACAACTCTGGAAGCGAACTGAGTTTCGCAAAATCAAATCTCGCAAATATTTGGTTGTGAACTTCACTAAAATTGGACGGATTTCTCCTTGTTTTTTAGTGTTCAAGCGAAATGCGCCATTTATGTCCCATCTCCTGATCTCAATCTGTGGCAAACAGCCGGAAATGACCTCACTGATTTCCTCCGCAAGTGATCCCCTAGGTGGGTCTAGGGGTTTAAAGTTATGAAAAATCAGGTTTGACTGTTTTGCTTCTTTTTCTAACCACTCTGTGCGCCTCTGCGATTCGTCTATCTTTTCTTTTATTTTCTGGATGTCCTTCGTCGTTTTCGATTGCGACGTCTCATTTTGCTTTATTTGGGAGGATAGGGTTTGCAGTTCTTCCGCTATCGACGCAAGCTTAGAAAGGCCCCCAAGCTGGTTTTCTATATTTTTAAAACGCTGTAAAATATCCAGATTTGTTTCCTGTTGAACAGACATTTTCGTTATTTAAAATTAGTTGAAATTTACTTATCTCAAATAGGGATAGGCCCACGCAAGCAGTGGCAATCACTTTGTGGTTAGTGACCCGATGAGACATGGGACCTGCCTGGCTTATTTGCCACGGTACTCCGACATCCAACAAATCTGGTCTAGAGTTTCACAATCATTCGCAAATAGAAAAAGTCGTTCCGCAGTTTCCAAGCCTTCCTTATTGCGAAACTTCAATAATCACTGACAGTCACTGTATTCCAAATGTAACTTATTCTAAACTTAAATCCTGCTTCAAAATTATATCGATGCTCACAGGTCAAATGCCAAACAATAACTGAGCTCTTAAAAAAACGCTCAATGAGCTTTTCAGTAAACGCTCTTAAAAAATCGGAACAAACAGTTAAACCTTAGCGCAAAGAGCAAGGCAAGGAGGGAGACACCCTTCATATATAGAGGGGGCACCCTCTCACATCAATCTCTATTGGTGAAATTTCATCCAACATAAAGTAAACCTTTCCCCCGTCAAATTGTCCCTAGAAAGTTCCATCCTCGCTTAGAATACCCCCTCTCTGTAAAATTGCTTGCGGACCATTCAGCCTGAAAAATTTTCCTTAGCCTTCTTTCATTTGAACAAGACTTTAATCTTTAATCGGTTTCTCAATCACTCCAGAGATGCCTCATTCCATGGAAATTATTTCCCTGAAATCAAAACATGTGGAAAATAGTCCCCGGATAATTCTGCTGGAGCATCTCTACAGGAAATTTGGCAAAAACCGTAAAACTTCGGGGCTGGCACTGATTTTTTCAATAATTTAGTATTTTTTATTAAAATATTTATAATATCCAAGATTACCACTACTAATACTAACAACTCACCGCACCACCAAACCAGCTGAGACCAACACAGTTACGCAAGCCCCTCCTCCGTCACATTCTATTCAAAGCCTCTCTATGTACACCCTCACAGGAAGCTCCTATTACATTTAAATATTCGTCTATGACGTCCTTCGACCCAAACCGCGAACGACCTGGTTTCCGTTTAACCCTAGACAGTTAACCGAAAAGGACAATCTTTGTAAATTTGTCATCCATCATCCGCTGAACGTGCCCTAGCCATGTCAAGCTTTCTCTCATTATTGCCCCAGAAAGCGGGATTGAACCAAACTTTTCGCACAGCCCCCTGTTAGAAATATGATCAGTGAGATGGATACCCAGAACAATCCGTATGCAATCTCTCTGGAAAACATCTAGCATATCTTCTTTCCGCTTTTTGGAGTGCCCATGCTTCCATGCCATATTTGACCAATGTCATCACTGTAGCTTCTAATACTCTAATCTTGGTTTACTGACTTATCTTCCTATTCTTACAAATTTGTTTAACTGTGAAAAAACACCCTGAGCCTTGGCTATTCTACTTTTAACATCTTCACTGCTCCCACCGTCTTTACTAATAATGCTACCAAGGTAAGTGAAGCTGTCCCTTTGATCAATTTTCTCGTTTCTCAACGTCACCTTTTCATCTTCACTTATTCTTAGCCTTAATGATATGAACATTAATTTTCAAGCCTATTCTAGCACCCTGGACTAGCAAAACCTCTAAAAGTTCCTTCATTTGCTCACATTTTGATCTAGGATACTTAAATCATCAGTATAATCCAAGTCCAGGAGGTTTTTTCCTTTCCATTTCAGTCCATGGTCTTCCATTGCCTTACCTGTGCTTCTGAAGACAAATCCATCAAAATTATCCATATAAAGGGGAATACCATACAAGGGTAAACCTTTTCTAAAGCTCTTATATCAACAGAATCGAACGCTTTTTCATAATCTATAAAACTGAGGACTAAAGTTGTTTGATAACTCAAGCACTTCTCAATTATTAACCTAAGAGTGAAAATTTGGTCGACACATCCTCTACCTTTTCAAAAACCGCACTGTCCTTCTCTTAAAACTTTGTCTACAGCATCTCTCAGTCTATAAGGTATCTTATTACTAAGTAATTTGCTACCTACAGAGACCAGACTAATACATCGATAATTACCACACTCATTCTTATCACCTTTTTTAAATAGTGGTTAATTAAGGTTTTCCTAAAATTGCTTGGTACTTCTCCTTTTTCAAAAATCATATTCATAATTTTCAGTAACTTATTTTTAAGCTCAGAGCCGCCATATTTATGAAACACATTTGCCACGCTATTAGCACCTAGAGCCTTATTATATTTTAATCCTTTTAGTACTGTAACTAATTCCTCCTCATAAAACAAATCTTCCTTCACATCTAAGGAACCACACAATTCTTAGTTTTCTTCTATATCTTTACCTGTAACTTATTGCAACTGTATTTTATAACCAAACACCGTATTGGTTATAACTAGATTGTCATACCTACAAAATTGCAACAGTCTGTAGCCATTACTGTTTTATTTTCCTACACTAAATTTACTTAGGCTAAGATATCATCTATCCCTATTTCTACCAGCCTTGGCGTTAAAATCTAATAAAAACACAATATTTCTACCTGTGACCCTGTCTATATGCTTCTGTAATTGTAAGTACAATTCATCTGAAACACTAGTATTTCCGTCAGTCGGCTCTATAGGGGTATTAAATAAAAAAAAAAAAAAAAAAAAAATTTAAATGAAAGTAAGGAGCGACATTAAAACTTAAAACGAACAGAAATTACTCCGTATATGAAAGGGGCTTTGCTTTCTCAACCCCCCGCTCTTTACGCTATAAGTTTGACTCTTTCTCTTAACTCTACATTTTAAAACAGTAATAAACTTTAGCGTAAAGAGCGGGGGGTTGAGAAAGAAAATCCCCTTTCATATACGGAGTAATTTCTGTTCGTTTTAAGTTTTAATGTCACTCCTTACTTTCATTTAAAAAAACTTATTTTTTTATATTTAATTTCTGAAAGTTTTTGAATCAATGCATGTTTTGATTTTGGCTCTCCGCAGAGAAATAATTAAAACGAAATTTGTATATTTATTTTTTTTGGCTAAATGGCTTTCTCATAATTTTGATCGAATTATTTTGAGAAAAGAAGAGCGGGGGAGGAAGCCTAGTTGCCCTCCGGTTTTCGATTAATTAAAAAGGCAATTAGAACTTTTAATTTTGTACGAATCCTTTTATAAGTAAAAGATATACGTAACTTATAAATTAGCTTACGTAAAGAACTTTTATATTCTCATGTTTTTATTACATATATGAGGGGGTTCGCCCCCTCTTCAGTACCTCGCTCTTTACACTAAAGCTTAAATTTTGTCCCAATTCATTAAGAATGACCTCTGAATCACAAAAGCCGCAGAATAAATAGTTGAAATTACTAAAAATACTTTAGCGTAAAGCGCGAGCTATTAGGAGGAGGTGAGCCCCTCATATGGGTAATAATTTCTATTCGTTTTAAGTTTTAATGCTGCTGCTTACTTCCAGCTGAAAAAAAAACTTTTTCATATTTATTTTTCCATTGTTTTTTTTTTAAGTAATGCTAGTAAATACTGCGCTCCCTTCATATAAATGTTCTTCCCCCATGACAAATTTCTCGATGGAAAGTTCCCTCAGCATATCCGCTCTTCTCAACCCCTGCCTCCAACCAAAAAATCCTCCTGAAAACGCGTACACTTCCCAATAACCATTACTATATGTAAGCACTGGTCAAAGTTTTGAACTTGTAACCCCTCCCACGGGGACTGTGGGGGAGTAAGTCGTCCCCAAAGACATAGTTATAAGGTTTTTCGACTATGCTGAATAAAATGGCTAACTCAGAATTTTGATCCGTTGACTTTGGGAAAATAATTAGCGTGGGAGGAGGCCTAGGTGCCCTCTAATTTTTTTGGTCGCTTAAAAAGGGGGCTAGAACTTTTCATTTCCGTTAGAAAGAGCCCTCTCGCAAAATTCTAGGACAACTGGGTCGATACAATCACCCCTGGGAAAAAAGACAAAAACAAAAAAACAAACAAACAAACAAATAAACACGCATCCGTGATCTGCCTTCTGGCAAAAAATATAAAATTCCACATTTTTGTAGATAAGAGCTTGAAAGTTCTACAGTAGAGTTCTCTGATACGCTGAATCTGATGGTGTGATTTTTGTTAAGATTCTATGACTTTTAGAGGGTGTTTCCCCCTATTTTCTAAAATAACGCAAATTTTCTCAGGCTCGTAACTTTTGATGGGTAGGACTAAACTTGATGAAACTTATATATTTAAAATCGGCATTAAAATGCAATTCTTTTGACGTAGCTATTGGTACTAAAATTCCATTTTTTAGAGTTTTGGTCACTATTGAGCCGGGTCGCTCCTTACTCCAGTTCGTTACCACGAACTGTTTGATATACTACTATAACGGATAGCCTGAACTGTTTATCCCAAAAATGATTTATTAGTATTCACATTATTAATACCTTCCCAGCCTAAACAAGACTTAGCAGCTCCGCTTTTCATCATGAGCCCTACTCCTTGTCTTTGTACCCTATCCTTCCTGCCTATGTAAACCAATTCTATATCATCTATAAGTCTAGTTAGACCTTTCTCAATTTGTTAGTAGAAATGTCGATACGATAGTTATTTTTTAACGTCAAAACATTCCAAGTTCCAATTTTCATGTTCTTTAAATCATTGAAATTATTTTGGCCTCAGAAAAAGCAATGCTCCCGGATACCAATGCAGGACGGGGACCAACATATCTTCTCAAGTATTTAACAAAGCGCTTAAGCCGGCTTAGAACCGGACAGCATAAAATAACTGGGACCTCAAGTAGGAAGGGAGGCTTTGCGCAATGCTGGACCTAATCTTTGTCATAACTTGGTTTTCAGCACTTGGCGATTTTCTTTTATCAGCAAGAGTCGAAATCCTGCACAGACAGTCTAAACCCTACTAACTCCTGCTTATTTTAAGTCCATTCCTACGAAAATTATTGTACTTCGGGGAAGCAACCGATAATAGATTAGCTAAGAAGAGATTTTCCAGCCTGAAAACGCCCACCTAAACAGACCAAGCCCAGAAAAATTGTCCATTAATCAGAATCCCGTGTTGATGATGTGTCGTTTATTTCAATACAGTAACCATTTTATGAAATTAAATAGAAAAAACATGTTTTTCAACTAAAAGTAAGAACCTACATTAAAACTTCAAATGAACAAAAATTTTTCAATATATGAGGGGGCTTCTCCCTCTTAAACATCTCTCTCTTTAAGCTAAAGTTTGACTTTTTTCCCAATTCTTTGAGAAAGACTTCATAAGCATTCGGACCCTTTAGTCAGAATAAAAGGCCTTGTGAAAGCAATAGAGACGTTAGTTTAATGAACAAGGGACTTAGGAGGGTGCAGCCCCACTCATATATGTACTAAGTTTTCTATTTTTCAATGTTGTTCTGTACTTTAAGTTGAAAAAACGTATTTAAAACTAACGGATTTAAAATCCGGCTCCCTCAAGGTGGTTTCAGGCCCCATCCCATTTCCCCACTCTGGACCCACCGACACTCTTTCATTGAAGGTGACTGTAAATTGAAAAAAAAAGATTATTATTATTATTAAACGGCCATTGTGTTTTAGGAGTTGTTCTTAAGGAATTGGGACAAAAAGTCAAAACTTAAGCGCAAAGATCAAGGTCTTGAGGAGGGCAAAACCCCTTTCATGTACGTAATAATTTCTCTCCATTTAAGTTTTGATGTTGCTCATTACTTTCAGTCGCAGAAACTTTTTCATAATATAATTTCTGATCGCCTTAATCACACAGAAAAATTCGGCTCCCCCTCGCATGAAAAATTCCTTCACCCACGGAAAGAATTCACCGTGGAAAGTTATTTTCATGGGGAAAAAGTCTTTAAAATATATCAAAATTTGGAACTGATATTTACTCCCTTACGATTTTTGGGATATTAATGGTCTACGCTATTATTATGAAAGTAAAGACTAACACTAAACCCCAAAATGAGCAGAATTTATTCCACAGAGGAGGAGTACTGTCCCTTCCTGATTCATACCTCCGATTCATGGTCGAAGAGACTTCAGAGTGTGCTCATTGGATCAGAAATTGAGATTTTTAGTCCTTTGCGTGGGAGTGGAATTTCCCGGGGGATCTGTGGATGAACTATTTTCTAGGGAGTATTTTCCACGGGGGCCATTTTTCGGGGGGTTATCGCCGGCCACCGAAAAAGGACAAATAAAGATAAAAAAGAACGTTAATTGTTTTAATATAAAATACGCGTCAAACGAGGCATACTCAATGCCGATAACAACCACAAAAGAACAGAAACGTCTATAAATAAGAAATTGTAAAATAAGAATTGTTCGTTATTAAAACCAAAGGAAATTAAAATCCAACCTGTTTTAGGCTGGACTATTACTACCTGGATTTGGTTGGAGTAGCTTAAATACATTTTGTTTGCTTTTTTTGTGCTGGAGGGGGGCGGGGGTAATTTTGTTTTGGTTTTCTTTTTAAAAAATGTTGTTTCTAGTTTTCTTATATCTTTTTGCATTATTCTTGTTGTTCTAATCTTCTGGTTTCTTATTGCTTTTGTTTTCATTCTTTTGTTGTGTTAATATAAATAAATAAATAAAGCTTAAAACGATTACAGCTTAAACTGAATAAGCAAATCAAGCTTAAAACGAACACAATATCTTACTATTGTAGAATAATAAACCCCCCCCCCCAAAAAAAAAAAAACAGAAACTAAATAAACAATCATAGCAAATAAACATACAACACGTACTAATATAAATGAATGAATAAACCTTAAAACGAATAAAGCTTTGATTAAACATGCGAGTCAAGGTTGAAATAAACAAAAATCAATTTGAAAAAGAGTGAGGGTACTGCCTCTTTCCTTTACTGTAAAAGTCTAAAACCTATTGCGTCATTGGCGCTTTACTGAAAATGGCACTTTATTACAAACACTTTCTTACGTACTCATTACAATATTGAAAATAAAAAATGAAACTAGGGTAAAGCCAAACTTTGCACTGATGGGCTTTTCAGCAGTTGATATCATTCTATACCAAATATTTAGTTTAACCGTATTTCTTCCAAAGACCGTTGACGAAAACTGAGTTCCGCTACAAACAAGAATTTAGCCACTGCCTCCTTTCCTAACTTTAAAAATCTAAAGCCTACTGCGTCATTTGCATTTAACTGAAAGCAAATTATATTACAAATATTCTCTTTTCCAGTTATTACAGCATTGAAATGAAAATACATATTACGCTATTCAAATTTTACTTATTCAATTTAATTTATCAGAAAAAGAATTTCACTTTCTCACTTTTATTTATTCAATTAGAATTAAACCTTTAGCCTCCATATAATATATTAAACGCCTAATGCATTTTAAATGCGTTCATTACCTTTTGGCAATTAAATGTTCTTCCTTGTACTATAAAAATATTATTCAGATGCCTACTGGTACATAAATTTTAGCCCACTGCGCCACTGCATGTGTGGGAGGTTCTAGCAGACAACAAGCTCGACGCAATCGATGAAATCAGATTTCAATTTAGCCTGTTGCTAAAATAAGTTCTGACCATAACTGAACTGTATCCATTGCTTTTTTTTTGTTCAGGGTTGCCAAAGGGACACTTTTAGTGCTTTTTTGACACTTTTTCACTCTGGGTGACACCGTGCCACTATTGGGTGAAAAAGGCCACTTTTTGAAAAAAGGACCCTTTTTGGCATTTTTTCAAAATCAATACCATATGTATTTATCTTCAGTTTTTTCTTAACTGCAACTGCTTTTAATTTGTGCTTTGTGCTTTTCAAGTTCATTTTCGTCTTAGGGATTTTTTTTTATCGGATCCGCACTACTTTCCTTTTCAAAAGCGCGAAAATTCAAACGTGGTGAAATATGTGACTTGCTCAAGAGAGTTTAGAAAAAAGAAATTGATAAAAAAACTGAAGCAAGCATTTAGCATTTAACTGCTGGTAAGTAAACGCTTAAGGTGTTTTATGACTTGTAGTCTACAGGAGTATGCAGAGGTGCGGCCTGGATAGTAGTTAGTAGCAAACTATCTGATCCTGATCTGATTTGCTACTGCGTAATCATTTTTTGGACGAGGGTGAACCTCAGTTGATTTGCTGAATTAAGACATTGGGCTTTTGGTAAATATGCAGTTTAGGTTCGCATGCATTTAAGAGGGTGGACCCTGTCCCATATGGGCACAGTCTAACCCACTAGAAAATTATCCGGTAACTGTCAAGTTCATGTAATACTGTCATAGACTGAACATCACATCCAGTGTACTAATCGCTAATTAACGAAATGTGCTTTTTGCCTAAAGTGATCAGAGGTTGCAAGAACGGCAGTGAAAAATGTTTTGTTTTACATGCTGTAACCTGGTGAACTGTTTAGAGAAGAAACAGAAGACTATTATTGAAACCAACCCAACTGGACCTCTGTATAATGCTTCTGAATTAGAATCCGATTCATTCTATATCTGCTCACTTTCCGTAAGCCTTCATAACATGAAATGCACCGTATGTGAAATCCAGCACAGTCTTTCCCTTATAAAGGTCTCTTCAGGCTGTCTAGGTTGTTCGGTTTGGTCCGTCTTGAGCCACGAAGATGGCAAAGGCCTAGCGCAAAATATTCTGAATTTGCTTAGACAGGCGTTGTGCACCATTCTGCTTTCGGTGAAAAGGATTGTGATTAAATAAACCTTTCCATTGTCTCTACAGACGCCGTCGACCTATTCTCAGAAGAAAGAGAGTAGGCAGAGAAAAACAGTCCTCAAAAAACCATAGCTATTTTCTGACACCAAAAAGCCTTTTTCTTTGGTTTTCTGTGCTTTTTTTTTTTAACATTTGATTAAGCACGTGTGATATTTGTCTTGTCACTATTTGCAAAGAATTTGACATTTCTTTGGTTTTTTAAGAATAAAGTAGCTTTATACAGAACAAGTGATATTTGTCTTGTCATTATTTCTCTCCTTATCAGGTTTGATCTCTTAGTCAATTGATCTCATGAAAACATTAATGTTCGGATGTAATAACGCTGTGGTTGTGTATTCTTGCGAGAGCAGCGTTACCAAACGTGTTGGCGAAAGCCAGGTGAAAAGGATGTGAAGCGCGTTTCACTCGCTTTTCGATATCAGTCTGCGGGAAATGGTCGACAAAATTTTACAGAAGATCTGATATGCTACTGAAGGAAAAAAGGGAACGAGGGCAAATAAGCCGTGTCGGCAGTGACAGACATCGTATCTGTGGTTTTCTGGCGCAAATCTTTTAAGCCCTGTCTTCATTATGGCGTTTTCCGGCTGGGGAGGCTCATAGTGAAAACAGGTTTTGTTGCCGTTTTCGTTTTTTCACTGTACAGAGTAGACATTTTGGCTGAAAACGTAAAAACTAAACAACACATTTTTTTATTCATCTTAGTTGTACTTTAACTTTTCTTTACGTTCCTGTAACACCGCAAAAGCAGCACAAATGATTCAGAATCTTCTGCAGTTCCTGAAGTAAGACTGTGCTTTCGAATTTTTTGCCAAAAACGACGAAAATGAAAACCGTCGTCCAAAAAGCGGCAAAGCCGGCTATGGTGCCGGAAAACGTCATAATAAAAACAGGACTTTGCTGAGTTTTCGGAAGAAGAATAACTAGTACAACCGATGGTTCGAGAACCCGAGAAATTGTACTGAATTCTTTTTCATCTTCGCGTATTAGGCAATTTGAAGTTTTACATGGGATTTTACTTATTTGAAGAACCGCTTTACTTTTGCTTGGATAAGAAGAACGTATATCTGGCCCTGGAGTTGCGAGAAAACCATTTAAAGTATTTTTTGTCAACTTTTAAAGTATATTGGCTAATTTTCTAGGAGGACACTAAAAGTGTCCCTATTTTGCTGAATTTGACACTTTAGTCCCAAAAAATTTGGCAACCCTGTTTTCGTTTTGGTTTTAAATTGGTTGCTTAATTTGTATTGCATAATGTTTCTGGTGACTCTTTAGGGTACATGAATGTTTGGATATGGTAGGATTTTGGAGGGCACACCTCTATATGGTAAAGATTAAGAAACAAATTATGTCCACGTGCTGCTCACCGTTCTATTGAACGCTATGTTTTCAAGTTCTAAAAATAAATAATGTTCTATGGAGCCTGTTTTCGTTTTCCGTGTATTTCTTTTAGGTGTCTTTAACTAAGTTTAATACTTATCGGTTATATAATAGACACTATAAAATTTCGACACAAGAAAGTGGTCGAGTAACTTCTTTATACTATCGATCATTTAGACGGCAAATATCAGATGGGATAGTAACCGGTTAGTTTGCTTCGACTGGTGATGGAAAATGGTGTCTCACCATGGATGCTCAAGTTAAGATTTGGGATTTGCCAGGGACTGAAGAACAGGCAATTATATTTCTCCAGGATAAGGGGTTGTTGCCTAAAACAAAGTGTCCGTACGTAGTTTTCTGAAAATCGAATACGTCTATTATATAACCGATAAGTACGCTAAGTTTTTTATTCACACCATATTTATTGCCATGTCTGTATTTCATTATATATACGATGACTCTGTGCAATATAAAATTTTTTTTGAAGAGTGAAATTTCGAAGACCCACACAAGTAGGCTTTGAAAAAACTAACCGAAAAAATGATTAAAAAGATCACCATTTCCCTGGAATATAGTGTTTACGATTATTTTTTTTAGTATGCTATGACAGGTAGCTTAAGGTTTAATAGCGTATATATATAATGAAATTGAATATAAACACAAAAATTTTGGCCTATTTTCACTTTATAAATATAGGGGTGTTCTTGTTTTAATTATTACTGGTAGGAATTGCTCCTAGCTAACAGTCAATTCCCACGAACGGTTTGATGATCATATTTAGTTTTTGAGCATGAATCTCGTATTGCAAGTGTTGTTGTTTTTTAGCTTATTCTATAAATTATCCACCAAGAATCATGTCCCTGGGAATTCAGTCTTTTGAAAGCAAACGGAGAACTTCAACACAGGCACAGGAGTTCCCTTGGAGTGTATTCCAGAGAATATAATAAACAAATTAAGATGAATAAATCCTCTTAAAATTCATACCCGGTGTTCCTTAATCAAATAAGATTATTTTTTCTTTAAACGTCAATGTTTACGAGGGCTGAATTTTTGAAAGGAGAACTTTTATTCAAATTCATTTTTGTTTTTACTGGCATTTTTTAAAAATTCATTTTTCAGTTGATTTTTTCCGATTGGAGTTTTGTTAATTGAGTTTCAAGGATAGTATTTTCTGGTTAAAGAAATGATGAGAATTAATGTGCAAGGATAACAACCATGAATACAATTCAGAACTTATAAGTCTATTTGAAGGATTTATAACTTCCAAAGACTATGATTAACCTTCGTTGTAAAAAAAAAAGTTAAGGATTGCAGAAAAGATGATTTATCTTATAAAATGTGAAATTTTTAAGAAAGAAGCTCAATAAAAGCATTTTTTAAAGAAGAAAATCACAAAGAATGTTAAGTATTTTCAGACGTCGCCTAAATCTTTGTCCTTAACGCACGTGATGACTGCATTGTGAAACACAAGGATCATTAAATTGGAATAAGAATTTTCTTAAAGCACTTTAAAATTTAAGTGCAAAGAGGGGGGGGGGGGGCTGTGAAGCGGGCGGCCAATTTTTGAATCGATCTCAGCAAACGGTTTTTATTAATTATTCCAGAAGTTCTAAAATATTCCAAACGAACTTTGGGTGCAACAGTGACAATATATACTTAAGGCGCATTCACAATTATGCTTTACTAATACCGGGATTGAGCTAGCACTAGTTTGAGCCAATTAGATTGTTCATAAAACTTTTTCATCGGCTACAAAATTCCAGGCAAAATTCTGATTAGCTATAATTATTGCTAGTCTTAAGAAAAGAAATGCCTTACCAAAACATAACGCACGGAATAGAAACCCTAGTTTAAAGGTTTTTCTTTCTTTTTTTAGTATTCTTGCAAAACTTTTTTTAGAGAACAAATATGGGTTTAAACTAATTGGGTAACTGAGTAAAGATGCAACAACCGAAAATCCTTCAATATAAAGTGGTTTCTACCATTTTAGTTCTTTCTTCTATTTTAAGTTTGCACTGAATTTTTTTTAAATTTAATAATGCTTGTTAAGCTGGCTCTCTAGAAGATCAGTTAATATTAATGTGCTTCTTAAAAATGAAATGAAGCTTATAAGCTGTCTCTCCCTCTCCCTCTCTGTTTTTCCCTTAAAAAAAGGATCCACCTTATTAAAGTACCAAGGACATTAAAAATGAAATATGATTGTCTGTAGTGGAAACCTGTGAGACCAAAGGTATATATCAACATATTAGAGAAATTGGGAATTGAGTCTTCCATGAAAAAACCCTATATGCAGTTGTACTTTTGTGATAGTAACGGTGTCAAATTAAAAGAAAAGAACATGAGTAAAGAGTCAGCGAAAAAAAAAAGCTCAAACACATGGCACAAAATAGCTTTTCTTTGAAGTCTGCCTTTGGGAATAAATAGATTAAGGGTTTTATAGACGAAGTGTTGGCACATTTAACAGATTGTTTTTTCTTTCTTTTTTCACTGTTAAACGTGGCAACACTGTCGAAAGTGTAATACTGTCCTAAAAAATTCGTAATTTTGAAAAAAAATAAAAATCTTAGAAAATTCCCCTTTTCAGGTATAAATGTATCTAAGGGAGTTTTAGGCCAGGTGACAAAAAGGTTTTTCTTTTGACGTCCTTGTTTAGGACTTCTTAAGATTAAGGTATTGGAGTAAGAAAAAACAAAGTTTTTAAATGCTTAGAATAAAAATAAAACAGATATAATGGAAAAACTCCTCTTCAGTCCTACTAAACACATAACACATTTAAAGTATGTAATATTTTATTATCAGATAGAGAATATATAACAAATCAAAAACCACTTCAAGGAGAAATTGATATGATAATTACTCACATGAGTATAATAACCGCTTAAATGCTTTTCTAAATTCCATATTAAAAATTGTGTAAATTACAGGATTTAATGATGAATTTATATACCCAAGCCATGTCGTAAAATGAAATGCAATAATTCCGGGTGAGCAGTCTTTTTTCATCTTTGCGCAGATGGCATCCATGATGTTACATGTAAAAAACGGCACCCAGCACGCCAAAAATACAACTGAAAAAAAAAAGAAATTATGAACATTGATGTTACAAAAAAGAAAAAAAAAGGTGATGTTACATATAAAATAGATACTCAGCAATCCAAAAACAAATATAAGAAAATAAAGAAATTTTGAATTTTTGATTATAGAAACAGCAAAATAGACCTATTACGTTCTTATTAGAATTGTACCTAGTAGGCATAGTAATGTTACAAGCAAAAAAAGAATGTTCAATACACCAAAGAATACAAAAATAAACTAAGTAATTTTGAACAATTACCCTAAAACTAAAAAAAGAACAAGTAGTTACTTTATGCCTTGCATGTGTATTGTGGGATTCCACATAGTAAACACAGTGATGCTGCATGAAAAAACGGTACCAGGCACGTCAAAAATACAGCTGACAAAAGGTAGAAATTTTGAACATTGAGCAAAAAATAGAAAAAGTTAGGCTCATTGAACATGACATGTGTTGAGTCAGATTATACACAGGGAGGCAGTGATGACAGGTATAGAAAAAAAGGTGCACAGCACACTCTAAACAAAAAAGGAAGAAATTTTGTCCATTTATAATAAAAATAGAAAGTTAATAATAAATAATTAAAAATAAAAAGTAAAGTAGTTATACTTAGTTTCAAGCATATAGTTATTAAAATTTACTAAAATTTTATTAAAACTTATTAAAATTTAATTTGTTATAATTTAAAGAGTATAGTCTTTATTTTAATGTTTTAGGATAAGCAGAGGTGATATGTAATATAATGTAGAGCTTTAATTTGATGAAAATATGCAGTAAGGTGGCCACCTTTTGTACACCAAAATCAAAAATTTAATTAATAGTTTTTGCACTTATCACACATTTACTTTCTATTATACAAACAAAGCTGAAACAAACAAAAAACAATGTTGCAAAAGCCACCCTGCTTTGCGAAAAAAGCAACCGCCAAAAAAAACAAAAGAGATAGCTAAAAAATTATTGATATCAATTTCTTTGGCTCAGTGCTATAGCAAGACTCGAAAAAAAATCTTTCACAGTAATCAGAATGAAATGTTTAACTTTTCAGCCCCATTGTGACAGCACAATCCAAAATATAATTTCGACAGCCTAAAGATATTTGGATTTTAAGTTTCTCTTCCTTGTTATTGCGAAATGAAGATTTTCGCCTCCCAGTTGGCTTTTGTGGTAAAACGGGCAGTTTCCCTCGATAAATCTAAATTTAATTAAATACTTTTTGGTATTATGTGCCAATATTAAAATCTAACAGAGACCACAAAAAGTAACTAAAACCTTGTTTAAAACTTGTTTGCAAAAAGAAACAGTCTTAATAATTAAAAACTTATTAAAAACTAAACTATTAAAAACCATTTACAAAAAATAACTTTCTTCCCAATCCAAACCAGAGCAAGCGGACTCAACCACAAATCCACCCCTATGTGAGGGGGGGGGGCATCCCCTGGATCCATTACTGCGTTTATGTTTTATATTTTCGGACAAATTAAAATTAGTTTCTCCTAGTAGACTAGTTGTTATGCTTGTCATTAAAGTTTGAAGATGTAAGATTGAAATTAAGGCCAATATCTAGGCATCAGTAGAATATTTCAGAAAAGAGGGATAGTGTAAGTGAAGGGACTACGAGTAAAGAAAGCGAAAGACTCTTACGACGTTAAACAGATATATAATGACATCTTAGAAAGGGAAAAATAGATAACTAAACTATTCAAAACACGCTTTTATCTATAAATAAACAAAAAAATTAAAAAATAGATTTATTCTTCCTACCTCGAAAAAAAAAACACGAAAATTTAAGGCTAAAAAGGAAACATGGCTTGACATGAATATTCTTTTCACTATGCAAGTATTTTTACGACATCTCATAGTTTAGTTTCAACAAGATCCCCTACCTCCCGAAAAGGTTATTAGGATGTACTTCACAAATTCTTTTACGGGTGCCTCAAAATTTTATTTGTAGTTGCGGATAATATTCTTCAGAGGAGTGGGAAAATAAAAAATTACTTTTAATTGTTCGTAGATATGTAGTTGAAAAGTTTTATGAAACAACTGTTCAATTTTATTGATTTAGTCTTTACTAATTATTGTAATTAATTTTCCCCTTTCTGCTTATAATTTTTTTTATCTACAATTCGGTTGAAGCAAGTTGAAAGTATAGAGATGAAATTTGTGATATAAACCATATAAACCAGGGTACGGTCTTGCACTATCATGGATACAATTTTTGTAGAAAAGGCGTCAACTTTGGGCCTACTTACTTCCTCCAATCTTACAGATCTAGAGTCCTTGAATGATTCCAATTCAAACAAGGCATAGTAAATGAACTAAAGACAAAAATTTAGAAAATGGGTATGATGTTTCAAATCAAATAGCGGAAAATAACCAAAAAAGTCCATTTATAGATAATTATAATATAACTACTAAGAAAATTTTTATAGTTTCACGTCTGGAAGTCTTTATAAACAAAGAAAAAAAACAAATTAACCTATATTACATTGCATATTGTTAAAATATGAGTTTTATATCTTTTGTGTTTTTGTTTTGCTTTTTCCTTTGCTTAATGTGTTTATTGAACTTAGCTAATAAACATATAAAGTAGTTTGTTTGTTTTTTCTTCGTTGATAAAGAATTACGTACGTGAAGCCGAAATATTTGGACTTTTATTATTATTAGTGAAAAAAAAGAATTGTACTTTTTGTACTTTTAACTATCTCATTAGAAATTACACCTATTTTTCATTGTTTATTTTTTTTTGTAAATGGCAGGACAGTTAGAACTAAGAAATTTTTAACAAGGCCTACAATTCTACTAAAAAACTGGTGACGAAGATTTGAGATTTTTAAGGGAGTGACTTTACACCTCAAGTAATACATATTACAAGATCTTGCACGATTCAAACTACAATATGTAATCTTTGGCTAAAAATTAGGCGCGATGGCTCAGTCAGGTTAGAGGGGGGTTTGAAGCCGTCACTGGCTCCAACGTCATGTAAATAGTAATGCTTTAACAAGGCCGGTGCTTACAGCCTGAAGATCTGAAGAGGTTTACTTTATTTGGTAAACCTCATTGTATATATCCTAAGCATCATTTGCATACTTTCATGAAAAAAATATTTTGCTTATGCTACTTAGAGGAAGGATGTGGAAAACATGAAAAGTGTGTTCTAATGACATGATTTTTTTGTATAAACAGCTTTCTGAATGAGAGGTAATTAATATTATTCATCCAGCGTTTGAATTATAATGACTAAGTGAACTCAAGATAAACCTTTGGATATAAGTACTTTCGAATTCATAATCTATTAGATCTATAATTTCTTACCTTTACAAATATAAAAATGCAATGTTTTGTCATTGTAAAAATTTTATAAGTCCTAGTTCACTATTCGAGAACTACTTTTAAGCAAACCTATATTTGAATTTACTCCTAAGTGTTTATTTCTTATCTAGTGACCCTATCAGAGGGGTTAGTATTTTGAGTATTAATTCAACAGCTAGTAGCGAATGTTAATTAAGGTCAAAACTATTCTTGACCACAGAGCGAAGTTAAATCGAGTGTCATTCTTCGAGTAAAAAATCTCAGCTAGCTGGTAACTTCCGAGTGTCTTAGTTAATGAATGGCTATCAAAGAATTTAATAAAAGCACTTTTGACTACAACAAACTCAGCTAGTGGGTATATTTCCAGTGTTTTAGTTGCTGAATTAGCAGCTAAAACTTAATAAAAATACGTTTGAGCACAACAAACTCAGATAGTTGTTAAATTCTGTATATTTTAGTTGCAAGCTGAGTACCAAAAATTTAATAAATACACTTTTTATTACAACAATCTCAGCTAGTAGGTAAATTCTGAATGTAATGGTTACCGACTCGATATAAAAAAAATAATTAAGGCACTTTTAAGTACAACAAACTGAGCTAGTTGCTAAATTCTGAGTATTTTAGTTGCTGGTTGAGTGCCACAAATGTAACAAAAGCACTTTTGAGCCAACAATCTCAGCTTGTGGATAAATTCTGAATGTTTTAGTTTCCTTCTGGACACAAAAAATTAATAAAGTAACTTTTAAGTACAAGAAATTGAAACAGATGATATATTCCGTGCTTTTTAGTTGCTGACTGAATACCAAAAATTTAATAAAAGCACTCTTTGAGTACAGCAAACTCAGGTACTTGGTAATTTCCGAGTATCTTTGTTACTGACAGACTATCAAAAAGTTTAATAGAAGTACTTTGACTACAAAAAACTCTGCCAGTTGGTATTTCTGAGTTTTTTAGTTTCTGACTGAGTATCTAAAATCAGAGGCAACACAATAGCGTTGCCTATATAAACATTGGCTTAAATATTTTATTATTTATTTTTATTTTTTCCCAGAGGCACTTCATATGGAAGGAGTAGTCGCATAAACTTCGCAGGGACTCTTTTGATAGAAGTTCAGAAGTTCTAGTGGCCTTTTTAAGAGTCAAAAATGATTGGAGGGCAACTACCCACCCGGGATCTTTATCCCAAATGCATCCGATAAAAACTTTGAGATAGCCATTTTGTTAAAAATAGTTCAAATATCATGTAAAAAAGTTCGGTGTTGACAAAACCACCAGGGCCCGGGGGCAGGGGTTGTAAGTTATATCCTGGGGGCATTTATGGTACTTATGGAAGAGATACTCGTATAAAATTCAGAGAGGGATCATTTGACTGAAAATTGAAAGTTCTAGTTCAGTTTTTGACCGTCAAAAGAGATTAGAGGGCAACTAGTCCCCTCCAACGTCCCTTTTCCCAAATTCCTTCGATAAAATTTGTAGATAACCATTATGTCAAAAATAGTTCAAAAGCCAGATAACAACAACTCAAGTGTCGACATAGCCCCCCAGGGCCCGGGAGCAGGCGTTTTAAGTTATGTCCTTGGGGTAAATATGGTTCTTGCGAAGGAGAAGCTTGTTTAAACTTCAGAGAGGGCTCATTTAATTGGAAACTGAAAGTTTTATTCTACTTTTTAAAGTCAAATGAGTTCAGAGGGCAACCACGCCCCTTCCACGCCCTTTTTTTACTCATTACCATCCGATAAGAATTTTCATGCAGTGAATTCTAAAAAATACTTCAAAGATCATACAACAAAAACTCCAGGGCTGACAAAACCCCCAGGGCCCGGGAGCAAGCGTTGTAAGTTATGCCCTGGGGGTAAATATGGTTCTTATGGAAAGGATACTTGTATCAACTTCAGAGAGGGCTCATTAAATTGGAAAGTGAAAGCTCTAGTTCAGTTTTTGAGTGTCTAAGGAGATTAGAGGGCAACTAGCCCCCCAAGTCTGTTTACCCCAAATGCATCCGATAAAAATTTTGAGAGAGCCATTTTGTTAAAAATAGTTCAAAAGTCAGATAACAAAACTCAGGTGTTGACCCATGCCCAGGGCCGGGGGAAGGCGCTGGAAGTTATGCTCTTGGGGCATATGTGGCTCTTATGAAAGGTATACTCGTTGTAACTTCAGAAAGGGCTCATTTAATTGGAAATTGAAGTTCTAGATTAATTTTTAAGAGTAAAAGAGGTTTGAGGACAATTCCCCCAACGTCTTTCTTTCTCAAACCCATCCAATTAAAGTTTTGAGATATAAATTAATTTTTTTTTACAAATAATTGTAAAATTGTTGGTGTATTTGGTTCTTAGGGAAGACAGGCTCGTATAAATTTCGAAGAGGGTTCATTTAATTGGAAATTGAAAATTTTAGTTCACGTTTTAAGAGTAAAAAAAGATCCGAGGGCAGCTACCCCTTCCTCTCGCGTCTTTTTTCCTAAACCCATCCAAATAAAATTCTAAGATAGCCATTTTGTTACGTATAGTGAAGGTTAAATAACAACAACTTCGGTGTCGATACAACCACCCAGGTTATGGAGACAGGCGTTCTAATTTTTGTCTTGGGGACATATATGGTCCCTATGGAAGGGATACTCATATAGACCTTATAGAGAGCTCATTTGATTGGAAATTTAAAGTTCTATTAGCTTTTATGAGTCAACAGAGATCGAAAGGCAACTAGCTCCCCCTACCTGTCCGTTCTCCCAAGTGCATCAGATAAAAAAAACAGTTCAAAGATCCTATAAAAAACTCTGGTGTCAACAAAACCCCCCAGTGCCCCAGAACAGGCGTTCTAAGTTATGTCCTGGGGACATATACGGTCATTATATAAGAGGTGATCGTATAAACTTGAGAGAGGGCTCATTTGATTGGGCATTGAAAGTTCATGTTCAATTTCTGAGATTCAAAAGAGATTAGAGGGAAACTAGCCCCCCAAACGTCCCTTTTCCCTCAAACACATTAGATAAAAATTTAAAATTTTAAAATTTTGAATTTGCCATTTTCTTAAAAATAATTCAAAAGTCAGATAACAAAAACTTAGGTGTTCACACAACCTCCCAGGGTCCGGGAGCAGGCGTTGTAAGTTTTTCTCTGGGGGTATATATGGCTCACATAGAAAGGATGCTCATACATATTTCATACAGGGCTCATTCGATTGGAAATTAAAAGTTACAGTTAACTTTATAAGAGTCAGAAGAGGTCAGAGAGCAACTATCCCCCCGCCCTTTTTCACCAAACCCATCCAATACAATTTTGAGATAGTAATTCCTTAAAAATAATTCAAAGATTAGATAACGAATGCTCCTGAGCCATGACAACTCCCCAGAAGCGGAGGGCAGGCGAAGTTTTGTGGCGTATATGGCTCTTATGAAAGGGTTTCTCATATAACCTTCAGAGAGGGCTGATTTGATTGGAAATTGAAAGTTCCTGTTCACTTTTTAACAAACAAAAAGAGATCCGAGGGCAACAAGTCCCCCAAGCCCCTTTTTCCCTAAGCCCATCTGATAAAAATTTCGAGGTAACCCTTTTTAAAAATAGTTAAAACATCACATAACAAAAACTACGGGGTCAACACAACCTCCACAGCCCAGGGGTAAGTGTTTTAAGCTATACCCCAGAGGTTTATAAGGTTTAAGGTTTTTATGTAAGGGACGGCCGTAAAAACTTCGAAGGTGGCTCACTTGATTAGAGACTGAAAATTCTAGTTCACTTTTTGGAGTCAAAAGAGATCCGAGCGCAACTATTCCTCCCCCTAGCCTTTTCCCCCTAAATACAATGGATAAAATTTGGGATTGCTATTTTTTTCAAAACAGTCCAAAACTCAAATTACTATGAATTATGGTTTGAGAAATCCTCCCTAGCCCCCGGGACAAGAATTGTAACATATGTAAGTTGTAAGTTCTTAAGAATCGATAGTGATCGAAGAGGAACACCCCCCCCCCCCCCTTATGCCTATTTTCTCCAAATTTATCTTATCAAAATTTTGAAATAGCCATTTTTTAAAATAGTCCAAAATTTAAATTACTATAGCTTGGGGGTTGAGAAATTTTCTCTAGCACCCGGGGCAAGGATTGTAACTTATATAAATTACCCATTATTAGAATATAAGCTTCTGTGGAAGGGTTGGTCACATTAACTTTGGAAGGGGCTCAGTCGATCACAAATTGAAACTTCTAGCTCTTTTTCAAGAGTCAAAAGTGATCAATTGCCAACTAGCCAAGACCCCTTTCTAAAAGGGTATACGGTCAAAATTTGGAGATGACCATTTTGTTCAAAATAGTTAGAAGCTCAAACAACTATGCTTCTGGGGTTGCCACCCCAGCCTCGGGGAAAAGGCTTTGAGGTAATGAACTTAATTATTGTTGCTTTGACACTTTGTTTACTTTGATTCTTGGATTTAGTAGTTTACATGGAAACTTCAATTTACGGTGCTAGGGGTGTAAATTGTGGAAGTTACTTATAGTTACTTTGATACGTTGTTTACTTTGACACCTTGTTAACTTTGATCTTTTCTTTACTTTGATACTTTGGTACTTTGATTTTGTTGCTTTGATACAAGTTTTGATGCTTTGATGCAAGTTTGATGTTGAAAAAAATCATATTTTCAAATAAGGAGTTTTTAAAAATCTGAAAAGTTTTGCAATTAAAAAGACAAACCAAAACTAAATAAAAAAAACTTTCTGACAGTTTTTCACCTATTCTTTCCAAAGGAATTGGCGTTATGCAATTCTAAAAAATGATGTCTTACTACAGACAAGAGAATGGTTACCGACTTGCTGAGATTGTTGTACTAAAAAAATAATTTTATTGAATTTTCGTTACTCAGGCAGCAAGTAAAATACATGGAATTTGTCAACTAGCTGAGTTTGTTGTACTCAAAAGTGCTTAATTTTTTTTACTCGATCAGCTAGTAAAACACTCAGAAATTAGCCACTATTTGAGCTCGTTGTACTTAAAACTACTTTTATTAAATTTTTTGATATTAAGTCAGTAACCACTAAAACACGAAATTTATCAACTAGCTAAGTTTATTGTACACAAACGTGATTTTATTAAATTTTAGATACTCAGTCAGTAACTAAAACGCTCGGAATATACCTAATAGCTGACTGTGTTGCAGTTAAAAATGTGTCTATTAATATTTTTGATAGTGGGTCAGTAACTAAGACACTCAGAAGTCACCAACTAGCTGAGATTGTATTACTCAGAAAATGACACTCGATTTTGCCTGGCTCTGTTATCAAGAATAATTTTAGTCCAATTTAACACTCGGTGTAAGCTATCAAATTAATATTTAAACTTTTAACCACTCTGATAGAATCGCTTGATAAGAAATAAGCAATTAGAAGTAAATTCAAACATGGGTTAGTTCTAGTGTAAAAGTAGTTGTTGAATAGTGAACTAGGATTTACAAATTTGTGCAATGACAAAAAAATGGATTTTATATTCCTAAAGGTAAGGAATTATAGATACAATACCTTAGGAATTCGAAAGTACTTACATGCAAAGGCTTACCTTGAGTTCACTTTTTGATTATAATTCAAATATTGGATGAATAGTAATAATTATTTCTTATTCATAAAAAAATCATGTCATTAGAACATATTTTTCAAGTTTTCTCCGTCCGTCCCTTAAGTAGCACGTGTAGAGAATGTGCTCAAGTAAATATGCAAATGTGGCTTAGGATATATGCAATGAGGTTTAGGCTATAGCCTATAGAGCCTCATGCTGCAAGTGCTGTCCCTGTTACAGCATCACTGCTCATATATTGTTATTGGAATTAACAATTGCAACTCAATTGGACGTGGTTGAAACATTAATTCCAGGATCAAAAAAGAACAAACACAATTCAAAAAATAGTTTCACAAATATAGAGAACTAATATTACTTATATATATATCTCAGAAATGAAAAAACAGGAAATAATGGTGATAAAGACACCAAACTAATATAAATAAAGGAAAAGATATAGACTACTATCTCAGTGCATAAAATAATGAAAATAAGTAAGTAAAACACGCAAAAAGTGTGTCTCAACAAAGAATAATAAAAACCACAACAATGATATTGCTGAAAAGCTGATAAGAGCTATAACACACTCAGCATTTCATGTTGAGTTTTAGGCAAAATTAATTTGGTCGCTGGATCGGTAATTATCAGTTTGAGGATATTTGCTCTGAACAGGATATAAATATCAAAGTCAAAAAGCTGAAAACTCTGCTTCAGGAGCAATTTTAGACTTGTTTTCCCGTAAAAGTCGTTACTGTGAGTGACACTGATAAACCGTGGACAACCAATGATCTAAAGAATTTAATAAAAATCCGTTGTCGCCTTCATATCGCTTGTGATACCGTAGCTTCAGCCAAGTTGCGTAATCATATTGTTAAACTGAATAAGTGCGCCAAGAGGCAGTATGTGAGGGATAAAATTACTTCCTTACTCACAATAGACCCCCAAAAATGGCATTCCTCAGTAAAAAGACTTACCGGTGAGACAACACTCAGAGATCTAAGGCTGCTCAAGGAGGACGGTACCTTAACCTCAGCTAATGAACTCAATTCTTTTTTTGCTGACATTTGTACCACATTTCCATCAATCACCAAATCAGAAATTGATACTATCATTGCTGGTGCAGAGATTGAGGACGTATGTGAAGTCTCTGAATTCACTGTTTATAAGGAACTCCTAAGACTGAAAGTGAACTGTGCGTCCTACCCAGGTGAGCTTCCAGTAAAGCTGTTACGTGAATGCGCCATTTTTCTTGCTAAGCCACTCTCTTCTATAATCAATCGATGTTTCCGTCAGCAAATGTTTCCGTCCGTACCAAAAGTAAGGTGTCCAAAATCTTGTGATCAACTCCGGCCTATATCAATAACTCCGAACCTTTCTAAAGTTGCAGAAACTTTTATTTATCGCAAACTTATGTCACAGGTCTCTGCACATCTAGACTTGTATCAGTATGGATGCTTAAGAGGCAGCAGCACAACTGTTTATTTAGTACGGATGTACCATCTCATTGTCGAGTGGCTCGACCGAGGAAGTGCTATAGTGGACCTTCTCCTCGTAGACTACCGAAAGGATTTTGATCTTATTCGCCATTCCGTTGCTATCACAAATCTACGCACCATGAGTGCGCAAAAACAAATTCTCCTTTTAGTAATCAATTTTTTACAAGCCCGCTATCAGTGCGTTTACAGTCTTTTCCCAGGAGATACCGACTCCGAATGGGTTGAGCTTACTTGTGGAGCCCCACAAGTTACTAAGCTCGCTAGTCTACTGTTTTTGGCAGTGATAAATTTCATCCTTTCCGGCTATGAAGAAAGATTTAAGTATGTAGACGACTTGTCAGTCCTACTGAAGTACATTGTTGAGAAGTCTGAGGCTGTCCCCCAATTCTGTAACGAAATAATCAACAACTTTAAAGATGAATGTACTGCGAACAGCCTCCAAATCAACGAAGGAAAGACTAAAATCCTTCGCTTTAATCCCCTGAAGAGAGACTTTGTGTGCCCTCCTCCCCCTTATACTAGTGAATCTTCGGCAGTAGTGCTTGGTGTCAAGTTTAGCATCGATTGCTCTTTCAGCCTTCATGTCGATACAATTATCAAAAAGGCAAATAGTGCGATGCGGACACTTATACTAATTCATCGATTTGGTTTCTCAGTGACACAACTAAGGATAGCCTATCTCACTTACATTCGACCAATTTTAGATTATGCATGTCCCGTATGGGGCCCACAAGTCAATAACACTATTTACCTAAGTGACCAGCTTGAGTCAATACAAAAAAGAGCAGTCAAAGTAATATTGTGCGATGCTTTTACCGAATATAAGTTAGCATTATCCACTTTACAAATTCCCTCTTTTCAAGAGCGTCCTTGAATTAAGCAGCCCGAAGTACTGGTTCTGCCTGCCTACCAGTGGGTAAAGGCAGGCATACTTAGCAGCCCCTACCCCTGGGGTTAAGAGGGGACTCATCAGGTGAGACCTATGCTAATTTTAACTTGCTCCTGCTTTGTTATTTGAAATTTGCTGCTAGATTGTGAACCATATTGTTCACATTAAGTAAGTAATGAAAGGTCAAATCAAGCCACCCCGTGAACTTAGGTCAGACAGCTCACTCCAATTCTCTGGATCAGAATCTGTCTCAGAGCAAATACTCTTGCTGACTAACCACATGAATAATATAAAAATTAAACACAAAATGTTAGCAGATTCACTGCATCCTGACAGCCTTAAATCTTCAGTGAAAGGGTTACTTGATGACCTCATATTGGCCAAGATCTCTACCCAGGTAGATGAGGCTGTGACCAAATTGAAAGAGGAACAGGCATTCATTCAACATGATGCCACTATTTCTTCAGATAAGCTGGATGCAATCAAGCAGGATGTGTATGCTGGCCTCAGTCTAGATCTTAGTAGTCTAGTTGATAAGACCCTTGAAAGCTATAATAAACGCATATTTTCAATTGAATCTTCTTTGAATACTCCAGGGTAATCAGTTAAAGACCTTGAGAGCTCTTTCAAGCCTATCCAGTCTAACCTGGCAAGATTAAATGATCGTTTTGAACAGCAGGCTTTGAGCAACCAAATTATTGTCTTTGGGGTGAAAGAAGATGCCCCCATTGAAAACACTGAAAGTCAGTTCATGTCACTATGTGCTGTGAAATTTCCTGGCATACTAATCACCCAGTCTGATGTTGTATCAGCCAAAAGAATTGGCAAACCATCTGCCAAACCCAGACCCATAGTTGTAGAATTTTGTAATTTACGAATTCGCCAACTGCTTCTCAGACAAAAGAAGGATTTGAAAGGATCTGGGACACTATTTTCTGAGATGCTTACAAAACCACGCTTACAGCTTCTTTCATATGCCAAGTCAAAGCTTGGTTTACGTAATGTTTGGTCCAGTAAAGGTGATATCCTGTATAAAACTCAGTCTGGAAGAGAAGTTAAGTTCAGTGATCAGGATGAAATTGATTTGTGTGCTGCAAATGCAGAGAATTAAAGTGATGTATTTTAGTTCACTTTGTTATAATGTGTTGAATTGTTTTTGTATGAATTTATTTTATGTTCTTACATTTTTCCTCTTTCACTCTTCACTGTCTTCACATAATTTTGACTTGTGCTATATTATGCTTTGGGGCAATACCTTGGATGATATGTCCCTTCCCACTAATATTGCTCTATGTTTGTTTGTGATTCTACCACCTTCATGTAGTTTGCTTTCTGTTTTACTCTTGTCATGTCAGCGTACTTATAGCTCACATAATTTTAACTGGTTACATATTATATTTTGTGCCACTCCTTTAATTAATATGAGCCTTTCCACTGATTTTTCTTTATGTTTGTTTGTGATCCTATCACCATCATGTTGCATGGCTTCTAGAACGTTCTTGTTATGTCTGCACACTTGCAGCTCATCGAGTTTTGACAGGTCCCATATTATATTTTGGGCCAATATTATGATTAATATATGCCATCCTACTGAATTCATTTTATTTTTGTTTTTGACTCTCTCACCTTCATGTAGGCCAATTTCTATCATATTTTTGTCATGTCAGCATAATTGCAGCTCTTATAATCTTGACTGGCTCCACATTATACTTTTGGCCAATAATTTGACAAATATATGCCATCCCACTATTATTTCCTTATTTATGTTTGTGATCATATCACCTTCATTTTGCCTTAATTCTACCATATCTTTGTTCTGTGTGTTCACATGCAGATCACATAATTTTGATTGCTCAAATCTATTTTGGTCTTATACTTTGAACATTGTGTGTCATACCATTGATATTTATTTATATTTGTTTGTGTTCCTATCACCTTCATGTGTGCTATTTTCTATCACGCTTTTGTCATGTTAGCACACTTACAGCTCACATAAATTTTACTGGTCCCATATTGTAAATTTAGCCTATTCTTCAAATATTATGAGCCATCCTACTAATGTCTCTTTATGTTTGTTTGAGATCCTATTGTCTTTACGTAGCCTGATTTCTGTCATTGTTTGTCATGCCTTAACACTCGCAGCTCATCTTTTCCTGACTGGTGCCACATTATTTGACCCTTTTCTTTGGTTAATATTTGCCATCCCACTGATATTCCTTTTTCTTTGTTTATGATTCCATTACCTTCAAGTGTACTATGGACAGTGTGTCATTTGTGAAGGTTTTGTATGTCTGAGATAAATATGGGTGATTTCTCTTTCCTTTTGAATTCTCCTATTCTTAATTCAGTTATATTTGATCAACCAAGTAGTGCTGGTAAACAAGAGGCACACACTTTTGACCCTCTCCTTGAATCTATGGTTAGTTCTAGCTGTAATTATCACACCACCATTGATTATTGTGATAATATTATGCCCTCACTCTCTTCAAACAGTTGCTTTAATGTTTTTTGTTTGAATGTGCGTGGGATAAGAGATAAGTGGGACACTCTTAAATCGTATCTGTGGTCTGATAATTCTTGCCCTTTTGATGTCATAGGCTTGACGGAGACATGGTTATCTGACAGTGATAATTTCACAGCTTATGACATGCATGGGTATATTGCTATTCATGTCCCTAGAATGGTAACAAAGTGTTCTGGGGGTATTTCTTTGTTTATAAAATCTAGTATTGAATTTTGCAGAAGATCTGATCTTGAATCCTTGTTTACATCGGTGGTGTCTAATGGTAGGACAGTTTATTCTCTTGTTATTGATCGGAAAAGCCAGGTTGCATGTGATACTGTTTGTTTGTTTTATAAGCCCCCTCCTTTTCCAACACATCTGTTCTGTGATTTGCTTGATCAGCTTTCTGGTGTGGGGACTTTCTCTAAAAAACGGATTTGTGTTTTGGGAGACTTTAATTGTAATATGTTAAATGTTGGATCAAATGATGAATGTGACCATCTTTTTGATGTATTTTCTTCTTCTGGGCTACTTCCTTCATTTTTTTTTCCTTCACGTGTTAACCCTTCAAGAAATTCTGCCACTTTAATAGATAATAGTTTTCACTTCTCATTCTCCTAATTTGAGGTTCTCGTCTGGTATTGTTTTCACTGATCTTTCTGATCACTTCCCTATTTATCTATCACTATCTGTGCCTAAAACTGTGGATGAGAAAGGCGAGTCTTCTTTTAGAACTTTTACAGATAGAGAAATTTCTAATTTAATACATAGTCTTCAGAGTAATGATTGGTCTAGTGTTCTTGAAGCTAATGATGCTGATTGTGCAACTAGATTATTTTTGTGTCGTATGGGCACTCTGTTGGATAAGCATTTTCCTCTTAGAAAGAGGCCAAGGGATTTTACACCTAAATGCCCATGGATGTCTAGAGGTCTGATCAATGCAACCCATATGAAGGCGTCTTTGTTCAAGGCTGCATGTAAAAGTAAGACACAGGTAGATCTTCTGAAGTATAAACATTACAAAAATGTGCTCACTTCTTCAGTTCGTTTAGCAAAAAAGCTGTATTTTTTGTGTCGAATTAATGAATGTAAAGGGAATTTGCGCAAGGTTTGTACTGTAATTAATGAAGCTCTCTCCCGTAAGAAACTCAAACAATCTTCCCCATCTCTTTATAGGAAAGCTGATGGATCTGTTGTGGATAAAAAATCCTTAGCAAGTGCCTTCAATTCGTATTTCACCACACTTCCCTCAGTTCTCATTCCACCCCAGAGTAGAGTAAGTTGTTTTCCTATGACAGAGAAGTCTTTTTTCCTTTCCCCATGTAGTACTGCTGAGATTTCTAGTATTATTTCTCAACTTCCAAGTAGTTGTTCAGTTGATAGTTTTGGTTTGAGTAATAATGTCCTTAAAAAAATCAGTCAGTTTGTTTCTCATCCCATCTCACACATAACTAACCTCTCTCTTTCTTCTGGTATTTTCCCTCATTTATTTAAAGTTGCTACCGTTGTACCCTTGCATAAAAAAGGTGATTCTTCTCTAATTTCAAATTACAGACCTATTTCTCTTCTTCCCGTCATCTCGAAGGTTGTTGAAAAAGTAGTGTTTCGTCGACTCTCTTCATTTGTATTTAGTACTAATTCGACTGCTGGAAATCCTCTCATCACTAACCATCAGTATGGTTTTCGTCCCTCATTCTCTACCTTGCACGCACTTTCTGATGCAACTGAGTTTGTGCGTGTTAATCTGGACAAGGGCTTGTGTGTTTTGGGTCTATTTCTCGACTTTTCAAAGGCCTTTGATATGGTTGACCACAATGTTCTTCTGTCTAAACTATCTTTATTTGGAATGCATGGAGTCCCACTAGAATGGTTTAGGTCCTACCTCTCAGAGAGATCTCAGTATGTTTTGGTTAACTGTACTTCTTCCTCTACTTTACCTGTATTGAAAGGTGTCCCACAAGGCTCTGTGCTTGGACCACTTTTATTTCTAATTTACATCAATGATCTTGTTGATGATCTTCATCCCCATGTTCACCCTGTTCTTTTTGCTGATGACAGTAACTTTTTCATTGCTGCAGTGGACCTGCCATCTGCAACTTCTATGGCTCAAGGACTTCTTGATAAAGTAAAGGATTGGTGCTGGTCAAATGGTATGGCTCTTAACAGCCGAAAGAGTGCCATTGTCAACTTCAGGACTCCTTACCGTATGCGAGACGTACAGGAGCCAATCACCCTGACTTTTGGGAATGATATTATACCACAAGCTATTGTGGTGAAATTTCTTGGTGTGTATTTGCATATATCCGCATATATCCGCATATATCTGCATATCCGCATATAACTCACACCCGTTCCTTAATCCTCCGCCAGTCTTCAATGCTGCACCGGATTAACTTATTTCTTCCTCCTGATATTAGGGTTTCTCTTTATTATGCTTTTATTTATCCTTACCTTTCTTATTGCTGCTCTGTCTGGGGTAATACTAATAAATCTCTTCTCTGCTCACTTCAAAGAGCCCAAAATAGGGCAGTGAAGGCTACTTTTCTTCTCCCTCGGCTTTACCCTTCCTCTGATCTTTATAATGATACTGGAATAGCTCCGCTGGATCATATTATAGGTAAAAGTACTCTTTATTTTGCGCATTCTGCTTTTCTAGGTACTCTCCCACCGCCCCTACAGCAGTTTTTCTCACGGACAGGCTCAGGTAGGTACTTTTCTTCTTTACGTAATTCTTCTCGACGATTTATTTTACCAAAACGATCTTCTACAGCAGCCCAGAGATCTCCAGTATATCAATCAATTCTATTATGGAACTCCATCCCTTAGGATGTCCCTCTTTTTCTTTCTGCAAAGGCATTATTTCATCGGGTCTTTCCAAGTCAATAATTTTTCTCTCTTTATTAATCCTTTCCTAATTGGTATGTCTCTTCTCTTCTTTTAAAATCATTTTCAGCTATATGTTAAATCTCCTTCTAAATCTTCTATCTGTTAAATATCCTATCTATTCAATGTCCTTGTCTTGCTCCAGTGTTTTTTTTTTTTTTTTTTTTTTTTTGTATATATTTTATAATAGTGTTTTATTCTTGTTCTCTGTGGTCCATTACAAGCAAAGCTTCTTGGGCCTAGTAACCACTTTACTTTTGTAATAGTTTTTCTTTTAGTATCAATAAATTGATTGATTGATTGATTGATTGAAGAAAATTGACAGATTAGCAGCACCTCCTTCACGCACAAATCGTTTTTCCAACTGATTCATCCCTTTCTTTGTATCAGAGTATAACAATTGTTGATTTTATCCTATTTGTCTTCTGATTTTTTTGTCGTTTGATTTAATCCTTTTTTTGTAAGCACAAGCGCCATTTAGTTTTATGACTACGAGAGACTGTGCAAATAAAACCTATTCTATTCTATGTTTTTCAAAAGACTAACTGCATTGTATTATAGACATGTCACCAAGAAACAATTCAGATTTCACCTTCAAATATTCGTAAAACACATAGCGTTTGGACTCCAAGGAGTCAGTGATGAAGTAATATCTTTTCTAGCCAAAAGACTTAGCGACAATAATTTAGGAGGTTTTTCTGTGAAAGAATCAAGTGTCTGCATAAGAATTATTTTTCCAGGAGGGAACGTTAAAAAAACATTTTATAATTAGAATGTCAACGTTTATGAAAAAGAAAATTTTCGGAGGCGGGGGTTAGATTCGTGTCCCCTTGCGCAAATCCTTGGTAAGAATAGAGCAAAAAATACGTACATGAGACATAAATATAAGGGAGAGACCCGGTAAGCAGTTTTGGAAGTGATCTAATAATGACTATGGTTGACAGTAGAATAAACATTCAACTTTGGTATTTGGACTACTAACTTTAGCTTCCAGCTCGAAAAGAAAGTTTCTATTTTCTCTTTTCAAGTAACAAAAGCTATTAAATTAACTGTAAATTGCTGATTTTTACCATCTTATACCCAGGTAGAAATGTCACTTCTACTAGAACAAAATACTATTGGGAGTAAAATCTTAAGCAGCGAATTGGCTTAGAACTATCGTTAAGCGATATAAAATAGAAACCCTATTTCAGAGGCTATACTGCCATATGGTGACTGCTCATTGACAGTTCCGTAAAATCAACCCTTGTTATAAAAAAACTATATTGACTGTCACTAAATCAAATACAGAGGTATATAATTGCACATCAACTATTTTGGGGATTTCTGTATAAACCCTGCGGAAAAGGATACTGAATTAATTAAAAGTGTAATCTTAGGGTAATATATACTGTATTTAATTCGTCATGAATTTTTTCGTTAGTTTAAATTTCAAGGTCAAATAAACATTTGTTACATTAGAAAATTCTTGGCTTTATTTGTCCAATTGGCTTGACTGTTGACTATGCATTTTTAAAGCTTCACTCAACCCCCTCGCCTTTCCATTAAGTCCGATCTTTGGTGACGTAGCCTTACTCTGTGCCATAATCCTTTGTGAGTCATTCAATTCCTTTCATAAGTACCCCTGTTTCATACTCATAAGCAAAGGCTGCCTAGACAACAGTTTGATAGATATTGCATCCTCTTGGTCCGGAATCTTTTTTTATTACACTAGATTTCGATGGAAGGTCATACAAACATTGGTTTCTTGAGCAATTTTTTGGCTCGATTTCTTTTATTGCTAGATATCCACAATCATTAAGTAACCATAGGCAACTGTATTCATTAGCTCCTATGATATGCTCCTTTGCTATTCATATTTTATAGCTCATGAGCTATAAAATACTAACTTGTAAGTGTTAAAATTCTGATAAGTATTTCCAATATGTTATAGAAAAGGAAGGTGGTGGGATAAGATATCCTCCATATTTATAAGAAGAACCTCTCACAAAAATTTGAAATTTATATGGCATAAAATCTACTTCTACACAGGGACGTAATTTTCTATGGTGCAAGTTGGCCCCTGCCCCTCAAGACCTCGGTCCGCTCCTCCTCCAGACCTCACCTTGCCTCCCCCCATCTGAAATATAGCTTCTTCAAAAATCTTGTCAAAACTAAGACAAGCCTGCATAATTCAACCATTAACAGAAACGGATCAGTTTTCTTTAGTTTATTTTTACCTTTACAGTACTATAAAGTACCTTTATAGTGCTACATAGTGTCTTATAGAACCGAATAGCTAATTTTTCAGTTCTTACTATCATTTTCACTTTATTTGGGAAAAGTAGCTCCAACTTTGCCCCCCAGGTTTTGACGAAATAATGCTACTGTTATTAAAGCTTGACAGAGCCCCTTCACCCTTCCACTGAAACTAATCTTTGGTACCATAGCCTTAATAGGTGCCATTAACCCTTGATGTGTCCTTCATACCCCCCTTTCATTAGTAGCCATGTATCACACTCACAAGAAAGCACTGTCTGGACTACAGTTTAATAAATATTGTATTCTCTTGCTCAGGATTTATTTTACCATAGATTTCAATATAATGTCAAACAAACAAGTGCTTCTTAAGCCAGTTCTCGGCTTAGTTTATTTTATTGCTTGGTCTTCAAAATCATTAAGTAAACTTAGGCAACTAAATTCATTAGCCTCTATGAGGTATTCCTTTGTTGTTCATATTTTGTAATCTTCAGGCTGCAACACGTTTATTGTTATCCGTTTTGGATTTTTGCTTTTATCCAGGTGGTTTATAGTGTATTTTTCAAACAGTTCGTGGTAACGAACTGTAGTAAGGATCGACCCGGCTCAATAGTAACCAAAACTCTAAAAAATGAAATTTTGATACCAATAGTTACATCAAAAGAATTGCATTTTAATGCTGACTTTAAATATATAAGTTTCATCAAGATTAGTCTTACCCATCAATTTTCCAATTTTTTTTCTGTTTAATAAAGTAGAATTGTGAGAAAGAGTCAAACTTTAGCGTAAAGAGCGGGGCGTCTAGAAGGGAACATTCCATTTCGTACACAGAGTAATTTCTGTTCGTTTTAAGTTTTAATGTCGCTCCTTACTTTCATTTATAAAAACTAGTTTTTTTTAATTTAAATCACAGAACTAAAATCTTCCTCTAAATCTTGTTGACACATTGTGAATCTACCGGACAATGATGCTTGAATTGGAAGAAAATCCTGTAGCTGTAGCTCTTCATCTGGTAGTTGATAAAATGGGAATCAAGGGAAAAGTTGGTTTAGCTCTTAAGCTTTGTAGGGAGTTTGTGAAAATAAGCAAATTAGGGAAAACGCCCGTTAGCGATATAAATGCCTAAGGCATGCCAATTTATTGTCTCTTGGTCGAGTTTAAAATTGCTGCTGGGAAATTAATACATTAGTGCTTAGGAAACACTCATTCCTATAAGATGGATTTGAAATTCAATGTTTTGCATTCCTTTGAAATGGCTATTATGAGGAAATAAACCATGCGTAGGAATTAGAAAAATATTGCACAATAATATTTATTTGAAGAGAATAATGGATTTTTTTTTTGTATAACAATAAAAAAACGATGTCACTCTAAGCTATACCAAGTCATCCTTCACACTGAAGTACTTAGTCCTTCACATACGCTATTGATCATCTATGGCAGCAGGGGGAAACACAGTTCTAAGTGTTTAGAACTCTGAAAAAGACCCCCACGGAAAATACCCCTCTGGAAAACACCCCCCCCCTTAGAAATCCATCCCCCGCCCCACAGAAAATACCCCACCGTGGGAAATAGATCCCCGGAAAAATCAAATTATTTCAAAAAAAAATTCCCCACTGAAACTCACCCAGAAAACCCCTTCACTCTGCATAAAACTTCCCCAGAAGAAATGTCCGTATATTTCCCAATAATAAATACTGTCTGTAAGCAATCGACAAATTGCAAAAGGCGATGAAACTTCTACAATGGGGCTCTCTGATTGTTTTCTAGTTAGGGAGGGAAGGAGATACTTCAAAGGTTGCATTTTAATGCCGAAACATCCAAGCTCTTACTGATCCATCAAATAAATACAGAATTAGTTCTAAGGGAGAGAGGAGGGGAGGGTTCAGGTACCATTTTCTGTATAAACCCCAGGGTCATAACCAGGATTTTTGTTTGAGGAATATTTATGAGAGGGGGTACAAAAGAAACTTTAAAAAGCACATCAAAAATGTGAAATTAATATCTACTCCCTTATGATTCCTGGGAATATTTCGGGTCTATCCTGTTACTATGAAAGTAAAGAGTAACATCAAACAACAAAATGAGAAGAATTTATCCTGTATAGGAGGGGTACTGCCCCTTCCTCTTCCACATCTCCACCTTATTGTCACAGAAACTTCGGAAAGTGCCTATTACATCAGAAATTGAGAGTTCTAGTCCTTTCACCCTCCTGCGGCCAGCCGCGGGAGGGTATTTGCCAGGGAATGTATATTTTCTGCGAGGTTTTTTCCGCTTGGGGTATTTTCAGGAAGACTTTTTTTTGGGGGGGAGGGGGTATTTTTCAGGGGTATTTTTCGGAGGGGTATTTTTCACGGAGGTTTTTCCAGGGGGTATTTTCCTGGGAAATATTTTAGGAGAGGAGGGTAAGCGCCAAACACCGGACACACCAAGAGTGCTAAAGTCTTATCAGGGCTGAACCTGTAAATAAATGGGCCCTTTCTATTTTTTTTTTTTTTTAGCTGAGCTAATGGTATTCCATCCTGAAGTAAAGAAGACACTTTGGTGCTGCTAAACCACTTCAATTTGAAGAAAAGATCACTTGCCGTGGTGATAACATAGTCTCTTGCATGAAGAAATATCTTTTCAGGATCGTGGGGAATCCTTTTTCGAGACCCACAAGTAGAGCATGTACCACAGGCTAGCTGACTTTCACCAAATCTTGCAGCTTCCTTTCAAATTTTGAGCTTCCTTTCAAGCGACTTGATTGTAGGATAAATAGTACCGAAGTAGCATTTTTCCTCCCCCTGAAGAATGTCCAATGCCACTCCTACTGGCTCAATAGTTGTAATGTATTCTTCAAGAATTTTAACATCACGAGAAGTTAGCCTTGGTGTTTGAAAAGCATCACATATGCCAGTCAGCTTTCCAATTTAGTGACAATCCATCAAACGTTTGACACTTTCATGCTTCAAATCCCGCCTGGTTACCACAGGTCATATAAACAGTTTGTCATATACCTTTTTCACAGCATCAGCAGCTTTTGAACTTATTCACAGCATCCCAGAGAGCAATACACTTCGAAAAAGCGGCGTGGTACTGGCTCTGATATGCAATATCACAGAGGGCTTTATCAGCATCGGTGGATGCCAGCAGGTCAAGTGTGTGGCTGACACACCTGAAGTGTGGATGAAGTTGGAAATACTCGAGGTTGTCACGAGAATCGAGTATATCTCCAACGTTTGTAAAAAGAGACTGAGCCATTCTGGCCTGCTTCATCTTCATTTTCTTCATCACTGACTTGAACATCTTCATCGAAAACCATCGGATATTTCCTGAACGGCTTCTCAACAGCGTAAAGGGGTCGCATCTCATCCATAATATAGTCCAGCACCAAACAATTCACTTTTGACTGGGTCAGTTTCAACGGTCTTGCAGCAAAGAAATCTCCCTTAAATTTTTTAGAAGGTGAGCAATAATCAGGGCCCGTATTATCTTCATTATCTTCACCTTCAGACGACCCCGAAAGTGAGCCTGCAAGTTCACTAGTCTCTTTGCTACTTGATTTCCTTTTGTTCTTACTGTTCTTGATCAGCTCACCAAACTTCAGGTAAACATAAGGATGGGCAAACTCACCTTGAGATGTTTGTGGAAATTCGTTATTGCATCCATGTGACCCTTCAGAATTTTGTTTGGGCAGTTTTTGCATATGGCAGATATTGGACCATCCTTCTGAATTTTCCCATTTATCACAAAAAACATTCCGTTCAATATGTATGGTAGCTTCGCAATGATAGCGTCCTTTTTTGAAATTTCACGCCGGGCCACAAGCCGCTGTTCTCGAAGACTAAAATCCATTCATCCACTAATATATAGGCAGTTCAATTCGTCGCATCGCCCTGCGTCATGCCGGTAAAATGTTTCTGTGCCATGAAGAAAGTACTTGAGTACTTAAGTACCCTTAAGAACTTCATTTTTTCTACTTAAGTATAAGTTTTAAGTACTTTAGAAATTTTTTACTTAAGTAGAGTACAAGTACTCAGATTTTTAACTCAAGTAATTACTTAAGTACTTTTATTTAAGTATTTGCCAACGCTGCTTCATCTCTATGAAAATTTAAAGATCGAAGCCCCGCTCTAAAAATCAAACAGTTTGTGGTAACAAACTGTAAGTATTAGGAGCGGCTCAGCCAGTTAGTAACCAGGACTCTATAAAAAAATTTGACAACAATTGATGCATGAAAAGAAATATTTCTTTATGCTGATTTCAAAATTTATAAATTCATTAAGTCTAATATTACTCATCAAAAGCCAGTCAGTTTATATTTGAGTACTAGTAATTTATTATTGAATTTGTGATCAATAGCTGTCTATAATTTTGTCAGTCAATTGATCAATTATTTTGTAACTGAATACTAATAATTACTGATTAATTTTTAATCTAATACTAGTAATCAGGTAATCAATTTATAATCGAATGCTCATTAAATTCATTTATCAAATAACAAATCAGTTAGCTAACATTTGGGTACTAATAATTTAGAAATTAATTTGCTATCAATTATCGTCTCTCAATTTGTCAGTTAATTGATCAATAATTTTGTAATTGGGTACTAACAATTTTTGACCGACTTTAATCTAGCACCAGCAATTTATTAATCAATTTATGATCGAATATCCATCAAGTAACTTATCGATGAATAAATCATTCAGTTTATGTTTGAGCACTAGTAATTTAGTATTCAATCTGTAATAATTACTGTCAATACATTTGCCAGTGAATTGATCAATCATTTTGCATTTGATCACTAATAATTACAGACTAATTTTATAATCTATTAATTAATTTATAATCAAGTATCGGTCAATTAGCTTATCAATGAATAAATCATTCCGTTTATATTTGAGTAATAGTAATTTTGAAATCAATTTTTAATGCATTGCAGTCAATGAGTTTTTCAGTAGATTGATCAGTCTTTTTATAATTGAGTACTTAAAATCATTGACCGAATTGTAATCTAGTACCAGTAAAATAGCAATCAATTCGTAATCAAATATTTGTAATTACTTCATAGATGACCAAATGATGAATATATTTGAGCACTAGTAATTTAGCCAACAATTTAAAAATCAATGATCCGTCAATCAATTTGTCAGTGAATTTAATCAATAATTTTGTAATTGAATATTATTAATTACAGAACAAATTGTAATCGAGGACTTGTATTCTAATAGTCAATTTGTAATACCGGTAGTAGAATATGTAAGTTAAGTTCATTTAACTTTTTTGTGGTGTGTAAATCTTGTTCATCTTTAGAAAGTGTGAACTTATGAAATAATTAATTATGCAATGAATCCATTGAACATGAGTTTATGAATTCATAAATTCATGTTCAGGTGTTCGAATAAGACCCAATCAGGCAAAATGGCAAAAATAAAAACAAATATGTGTATTCCAGATGCTTTTGAGGAAACAGTTATTTAATATAATTAATAACGTCTATGTCGTTTGCATAAGGAAAAAGATTGAAAATTGCTCCTTGAATAGAAAAATTCCTATATTCTAATCATTTTTAATCCTAAAATCACAATACTGATGATTTTAAAAACTGTCAGGATTTTTATTGTTTTAGTCAAAGTTGCTTTAGTTATCAATCACTACTGTTCCTTTTACAGCCTAACATTAGGTTAGATTTTCAATGTAGTGATACTTTTCAAAGTCAATATTATCAATTTCTAAATTAAATAGTATTTAGAAAGCAGCCGGCATTTAATTTTGTTGGAATATTAAAGTTTAATAGACGAAGCGCATCTTTTATTTTTTAACGCATTTTATTTTTGATGAACATCCTGTTCATCAGATAATGCGTTTTTTTTTAGATTACTTGTTGGCTTTAAAAATGCTGTTCAAGTGATCAAATAACCACCAATCAGACAACTACATTACAAAAATGAAGAGTTTGCATCGAAGTAAATAAATAGTTTATAAGACCACAGTGGCATAAAAAATGAAAAAAATTAAAAGAAAATACGAGGATAATTCCAGCAAGTGAAAAAGTTTTTCCTTTATAAGTTTATTTTTTATTTTTTTTAAAGCAATGAATTTGTTTTAGATAGATTTATGCAAAAAATTACCTAATACAATTGCTAAGGTCTTCGTCGCTTTTCTCTCCCGTTTAGCTGATGTCTTTTCCCTTTTTTTCCTGCTAGCTTTCCTTGCTCGGCATATTGTAAACCTTGGGCCATTCTGATTGACACTTTTCTCATAAGATGGTGGCAAATAACTGTTCATTTCTTCTTCCCGTTCACTTGAGGTCTATAAAAAGGCCAGATGTTACTGTCAGCGTTTACCAGTTTTGGGAAAAGAAAAGATAAATTTGTATAAATACGACTGACATGTAGACTTGGAAAATAAGGTGGTGACTATTTCAAAGTTTATATATTCAATAAACAATATATTCAATGTTCAATATTTTTATTTAATATATTTTATTCTTATTCTTATATTATTTTATTCTTTCTTATTCTTATATTTTATTCTTATATTATTTAATATATTTTATTATTTATTTTGAATATATATATATATTATTCAATATTCTTTATTCAATATAATAAACAATATATTCAATATTCAATATTCAATATTCCTATATTCAAGGTATTCTATTGTAGTTCCGTGAAGTTCTGCTTTATAGACAGAAAAACAGTTTGACATGTGTTGGTAATTTACAAGAGAGGAAAGTGACACTATTATCGTACGATCGACAAGACAAAAAAAAATTTATTAAACAGCTAAGCAAACGAAGGTAATATCAGACAGTGGACAGAAAACAAGTGAAAAGAAGAAAGCAGATATTTCGGCAAGGACCTCCGCCAAGCCACCCTCTACTGTCGATAGAAGACCACCTACGCCATCTAACGTCTGGCGGTTCTTTTTATTTCAATGTAGAGTACTCGTAAATGAGAATTAGTGTACTTAGTTGAATTGACAAAATTAATTGGATGATTAGTCTCTGATATCAGTTAGTGATAAAAACACAATTGCAAAGCATGAAAACAAATCTCAAGATACATCAAATGTTAAATGGGCATGGCGATCCTTATAAAGGGGATGATGACTTTTATAAGTTAACCATACTTATTCCATCTAGGATTGACCTTCAAGTGGTATTGATTTGAAACTGGTATGCCTTTATAATTTAACAGCAGCTAAAATGCCGGTATTGTCATGGCTAAAATGATAGGTTTTAATTTTTTTTTAAGATAATCTTTGAAAGTGATAGCAAGTGTTATTATCAGCCTTTGCTATTTTTGACGTAATAAAAGAAAAAATTCAATAGAAGAGCAGTTCCATAAAACCGAATTGCTGTGAGATCTCAAGGTATCTTTCTCAATTCAACGGTCAAAAATAAGCTTTCGTTGTCAGCAATCTAACAGAGTAACAATCTATCGACCTTAAGCGATCAGTGCCCGATACATCAATAAGAAAAGTGAAACAATAGGACCAACTAGGGCTTAGGAAGAAATAATGAACAAGACAATATTCCCATTAAAATAAAACACATTTTATTCCTTTTTCTAAACGGATTGGAGGCTCTTTTGGACCGAAAAAAGCCTTATACAAGCCTAATATTTGGTTTCAACAAAAATTAATCTAGAAACTTATTAACTAATCATGCATTTTAAGGATTGCCGGTGGCTTCAATTTACGGGTATTAGGAAGATGGAGGTAAATAAAAATCAATGGGGATGGGGGAATTGTTTTTCAATGAAAATACCAACAAAAGTCACTTTGTAATGGAAGCAGCGAAAAAGGTTTTCTTCCGGCTTAGAAAGGGAGACCTAAGTAACGACGAAGACCACACTCCATTTCCATCACAAGTATCAAAAACAAGAAGAACAATAGGGAATTCTTTTTGCAAGACAGTGGAAATCTAATTTGAATGAATATTTCGTCCCTAAGAAAATAAGGAATACTAGCATCTACAATTGTCACAACTGACAATTGCCGCAAGCCGAACAATACAACTGTCGCAATAATAAGGAATAAAAACAGTGAGGATTATTAACATCTACAATTGTCGTAACTGATTCATATTAGTCACAGGAGCAAATATTTTTCATAGAAGACAATAAAAGGGGAATTTTTTTTTGTATAGAAAAAAATGGATAAAAGAAGTTTTTTTTTTCAAAGCTTTAAAGGTTAAGCAAAATGTGCAGAATCTTTTTAATTAGCCTAAGATTGAACGAATTCGCTCTCATGTTTTTGCTATGCAGTTACATTCAAATTTGAAAAATAATATTGCTTCAAGTTAAAAAGAAGTCTTAAACTCAGATTTCTACTCTGGGTGTTGGCATTAGAAGAAAGCTGTCTGTGGATACCTTCTTTCCATATAAATTTTGTTTATCTAAATAAGTCTTAACCAGCAAAACATGGTCATTTTTGTTTTCAGCTTGGACTTAGTTTGGTGTAAGTTATTTCTATTCTTAAGTTATCAGAAACATCCATTCTTACTGTGCATCGAATTCCTTCAGTTTCGATATTATATTTTTTAGTGCTCCCTCTCTTTCCCACAGCTCCAGGGCGTCATTTCAGGTGGGGGGGCAAGGGGGAAGGTATCTCCCCAAATGGAGAAAAACAATCATATAGCCAATTGCCCTTGACTATCCAAATATGAACCTCTGATGCCCCTCCCCAAAAGAAAAATGCTGGAGCCACTTCCTTCCCACAGCTGAAACTAAAAACGGAAAAAAAGACGCAGGTTATAAATGGATTGTATTGTCATACCTTTTTGTTTCACACCAGCCATCGGCGTTACTGGTTGGGGTGTTGGAGGCACTAACGTATATTTTCTGCTTGTATACTAGAGCTATTTTTCCAATTTCAACCGCATAATTTAGATATACTTTGTTATGAAGAAACGAAAAACAAATCCTAAGCATATTGCCATAAGATAACAGAAACAATCGTGTGACCAATTACCTAATTACTCTTTATTTTTTTCTCCTTGTTTTTTATTAAGTCTGGGGGATTGCGTTTCTCTAAGTTTTTTTTTAGTTTTTTTTTTAACTGTGGCCCGTTGTGAGATTTTAATAATGTCCACGACCAACTGTGAAAGAAGATATGCTTATTTGTAAAACAAATTTTATTCTCATGACAAAAGTTACAAAATGATTATGTGAGAAAAACTTAAATAATTTAAAAGTTAACAGTTAAATTCAGCTAAGATATCAGAAAATAAAGTAAAATTGTTTTTTTTTTTTCCTTTGTCTTTTCCAAGTGATGAAACAACAGGTGATAAACCTAGATACCATATGGGTAAAGACATAGATGCTGAAAAACATTTAAACGGGAAAAAGGGCGGAAAACATTTTGACAGAATCCCAACAATTAACAATCTTAGCAGCACAATGCAATGGTGTGGGTGATAAAACTATATATAGAGTATAAAAATAAATGTGTTTTTTTGTGTCTTTACAACTGTTTTTGTCCACTCCACAGTTGGAGTGGAGTGAACAGTCCACCTGTTCTTGTCCATATCCTGGTAACATCACAACTCACACTTTGGAAAACGCTGGCCTAGGGAATGAAATTTTCTGGAATGCATTTGCAGTCTGGTTCCCATATAAGTAAACCCCCATTAACTCAAACTTTGTTCAAATTAGCCCAAATTCAAATCAAACCCAGTTAACTCAACTCCCATTTAATTATGTCCCATACAACTAAATACCTCATCCCTCCTCTGAAATCTACCCGACCTCTAAATTCAACCTCTGTAAAGGTTGAGGTTACATATCTATCCTCCATTCAGTTCAACCATCGGCCAAACTAACCCCAATTCAATTCTGGTTATGTTGAACAGGGTTGAGTTAGAAGTGGGTCGAATTGGTAGAGTTAGACGTAGTGAAATTGAATAGGGGCTGATTTAAATGGGTTGACTTTGATAGAGGTTAGGGTTTGTATAGAGGCTAGAGGTTAAGGTGGCACGAAGGTTTGTATGAATAGAGGTTCAGGTACACCAAGGTGTAGTTAAACAGGGGTTAAGGTGACAAAATGTTGAGTTAAATGGGTATTGAGTTGAAGGAAGGTCGAGTCGAACGAGGTTTGTCTTAAATAAGTTAAGTTGAACCTCGTTGGGTCAAACGGGGGCTCCTGTAAATGCAAACGCAACATTCCAGACTATGTCCAACCTTATCTAGCACAGTATAGGCACTTCTTGTTGAAGTTATCCAAAAGATTCACTTTTTGATAATTACCCTCCTCTTTCCCGCGAAACTCCGTTGTACGTGCTTAATTCAGAGCCGGTAATTTTGGTCATCCACAGCCATTTCATCAAAAATTGAATATGATGCTGATTTATCATGTTCTACATCATATTCACATGTATACTGATAGAATTTAAAGCCTTTCAAATTTTGTTTATATTAACCATCAGAAACAGGATATGTATTGCAATACGTATAATCAATATTCTTCTCGCCTAGATTTTACTTAAAAATCAATTGGGGGTCCACACAAACTGGTGGTTATTCAAAGACTAATTAACTTCTCTCTTTTCTGTCGGTGAACAGGATTGGGGGGATATGGAATTTAAAAAACCTTTTTTTCTTCCAAAGAATAAACTGCACCAGCTGCGTAGGTTAAAATTAGGTTTAAAACTATCACTCAAGCTATAAAGTTTTACTGTAAGTAGCGTAACTCTGACACTGGGAATTAATTTTTTTCTTTTCAGTGTTATTATATTGGAAAGACAATTTCTGTGGCAAGATTTTTCCATTAAAATTTCCAAAGCAAGCAAGCATTCTCTCGTTTCTGCCAGGCCAAACAGGTAACTAAAGATTATATTTAATGTCATTTAATCCTTAAGTATTTTCTTAGACTATGGACTTTCTGTCAAGAATCATAGCGAAAAGAAAGAGCAGAATGATCTTGATTCATTGTCAAAGTCAGTAAACGAAAGTCCCCAGAGTTTTCTTTCTTTTCAAGGAGAAATTAAACAGATGGATTCTGTCACTAGCTATCTAGAAAAGAAGTCGGGACATCGGATTTTTTTTTCTCCCCTGGTCTTCAAGATTATAGTTAAATACACAGGTAAATCATATATCCGGTATCTGTAAAAGACGTGCCTAGATAAGGGAAATCATGTTTTAGTTAAAATTTTATTTTAGAATTCTCACCTAAATAAGCATCAAAACATAGGCATATTCCAATTTTTTCTGAAAATTCTAAAAATCTAAAATTGTCTAGGAGGTTTTTTTTTTTTTACTTATATGCGGCCAGAGTAAGTAATTTTATTAGTTGGAATGGGAAGGTTAATTATTCATTAGCAGCAGATTTCAGTTTACTGCACACAAGAGAAAGCGTATTTTGAACACGGTTTCAAGGCACCCCTACGTGGCAGCACGTCTGAAACTAGGAGGTAAGTGCAAGTGTATTGCCGTATATATTCACATGTGCGAATCTGTATACTGTTGTGTATAGCTTCTTGATCGTTACCGATAGGCTATGTTGATATTTACTTTCGGTAGTATTTTGCACCACAAAGTAGCAGAGATTGACACTTTCTTGTGGCACTTTTTTGCGGCACGATATCTTTTGTTGCTTTGTAATGCGGACCGATCTTTTCATTTCCATTAAAACAAGACCAAGCCTTATAATCGGCCTCATTCGATTGGAAATCGGAAGCTCTAGTGCTGTTTTATGAGTCGAAAGTGACCTTTTCCCAGATGCATCCGTTGAAAATTTTTGGAATGCCATTTTGTTAAAAATAGTTAAAAGATAATATAACAAACACTCCGGTGTTAACATAACCCCCCCCCCCCCCCCAGGGCCCAGTGGCCTTGGAGCATATATGGTTTTTATGGAAGGAATGCTCAAATGATGTCATATAACAAATACATGATGTATAATATATGCTGTAGTAACAAATAAACTGTATAAATATATACAGGAATGCTCGTAAACAATCATATAACAAAAACTCAGGTGTCAACAAAGCCCCCCCCCCACCAGGGCCCGGGAGTAGGCCTTGTAAGTTATGCATTGAGGGCATGTATGGTTATTATGGAAGGCATGCTCGTATAAACTTTAGAGAGGGCTCATTTGATTGAGAATTGAAAGTTCTAGTTCAGTTTCTGAGAGTTAGAAGAGGTAGGAGGACAACTAGCCTCCCATCTCCCTCACGTTCTTTCTTAAAAAAACTCACCCGATACAATTTTGAGATAACTATTTTGTTTAAAAATAGTTCGAGGATCATATAACGAAAACTCCGGGGTTGACCCCCCCCCCTGGGCCCGAGGGCAGGCGTTGTAAATTAAGTCCTGGGGGTATATATGCCTCTTATGGAAGGGATGCTCGTAAAAACTGAAGAGAGAGCTCATTTGATTGGAAATAGAAAGTTCTAGTTCAGTCTTAGAGAGTCAAAAGAGATTTAAAGGGCAACTAGCCCCTCCCACGCCCCTTTTTCCTTAAATGCATCCACTAAAAATTTTGAGATAGCCATTTTGTTAAAAATAGTTCAAAGGTCAGATAACAAAAACTAATATATCGAAAAAACCCTCCAGGGTCCAGAGGCAGGTGTTGAAAGTTATGCCCTGGGAGTATGTATGATTTTTATGAAAGGGGTACTCGTATAAATTCCAGAGAGGGCTCATTTCATTGGAAATTGAAAGTATAAGTTCACTTTGAGGCAAAAGAGATCCGACGGCAACAAGCCCCCCCCCCACGGCTTTTTTCTCCAGATCCATCCAATAAAAATTTTTAGATATCCATTTTGTTAAAAGTAGTTCAAAGATTAGATAAGAAAAACGCTGGCGTCGATACAACCCCCCAGGGGCAAAAATCGCTATTTTGTTAAAATAGTTCAAAAGTTACACCACACCTTGCTTCAAAAAGTTGCAAGTGTTGAATGTAGAACAGCACCGAGAGTATCAGGTTGGAATCTTTACTTATCAATTTTGGAATAATGTAAGTCCAGAGGTTTTTCGTGATTACTTTAGTGAAAATTGATCTTTGCATCAGTATGAAACGCGTCGCGCTAGTGATTTCGTCTCCCCACACAGAAGTGGAGCTATGGCCAGCTTACCCACTAGATTATCGGGGTTTAATGTATGGAAGTCTGTTCCAAAGAGTATTTGGGCGGCTGACCACCAGGAACTATTTTAAAATAAATTGAAAAAGTGTTTGCTAAGCCGAGGTTCATAGTTCTTTCATTTTTTTCTTTTTATTTTTTTCTATTTTCTGTTTATTACTATGAGATTGGTTATTATTATTGATGAGCTGATGAAAGATTGGTTGTTATTAGTCATTGCTTTTTTTTGCTTTTATTTTTGATTTTGTTTTTTGTTGTTTCGTTTATAGTGAATTATTAGTTAGAAAATGAGTTTTGTGTGCTCGCCCCGTCCCAAGTGCTTTTTTATCTTTCTTTGGGCGGGTGCTTGCATATTAATTAAGTGTATTTGATTTATAAATAAGGTGAACTGAACTCAGCTGAACTGCCAGATAACAACAAATCCAGCTTCGGAACACCCCACCAGGACCCGAGGAGCAGGCGTTGTAAGCTATTTCCTGGGGGTGTGTATGGTACTTATGAAAGGTATGCTCGTATAAACTTCAGAGAGGGCTCAATTGATTGGAAATTTAAAGTTCTAGTTCTATTTTTTAGAGTCGAAAGAGACCTGAGGGCAACTAGGCCCATCACGCCCTTTCCCCAAATCCATTTGATAACGATTTCGAGATAGCTATTTTGTTAAAAATAGTTCAAAGGTCAGATAAGAAAAACTCAGGTGTCAACGTAACCCCCCAGGGCTCGGGGGTAGACGCAAGTTATGTCTTAGGGGCATATATGGTTCTTATGGAAGGTATGCTCGCATAAACTTCGGAGAGGACTTATTTTATTGAAAATTGAAGGTTTTAGTTCACTTTTTAAGAGTCAAAAGATATCCGAGGTCAACTGGCCCCACCCCGTCCTTTTTCCCAAAACCAACTCGATACAAGTTATGAGATAGCCATTTTTTAAAACAGTTCATACATCAGATAACAAAAACTCCGACACAGCACCCGAGAGCTCGGGGGCAAGTGTTCTAAGCTGTGATCTGGAGGCTAAAAGGTTTTTATATACGGGGTGGTCGTATAAACTTCTAAGGTGGCTCATTTGATTGGAAATTCAAATTTCTAGTCACTGTTTTACGAGTCAAAAGTTAACCGACAGCATTTATCCTCCCCCCCCCCTTGACACTTACATCTTTTCCCCCCAAATGTATTAAATAAAAATTTTTAGATAGTCAGTTTGGTTGAAAAAGTCCAACGATAAGATAACAAAAACTTCGTTTTCTACATACACCCCCTCCCCAGAACCATGGGAAGGGTTGTAAATTATGCCGCGGGGCATATAACCTTTTAATGGAAGATGTGATGGTATAAGCATTAGGAGGGCTCAAATGATTAGAATATGAAAGTTCTAATTCACCTTTACGAGTCAAAAGTGATACGAAGGTGACCAGCCCCCTCCTTCCCAACCTACTTCTCCTCAAATGCGTCCAATCGAATTTCTTCTATAGTCATTTTTCCAAAATAAACCAAAGATAATATAACAGATACTCCAGGAATAACCCCCCCCTCCAAATAGGTGGGCAAGTGTTGTAAAATGTGCCCAGGGGGCGTATAAGGTTTTCATAGAAGGGATAATCGTATAAGCTTTTGGAGGGGGCTTATTCGATTGTAAATTGGAATTTCGAGTGGCCGTCTCAAGAGTCAAAAGTGATCGGAGGGCAACCATTCCCCCCCTCAAGAAGATCCTTATCCCAAATGCATCCAATCGAAATTTCGAGATAACTATTTGTTCGAAATAGTTTAAAGATCAAATAAAAAAAAGCTACTGGATAAAATTATCCCAAAGAGCCCAGCTGCAAGTGTTGTAAGCTGTCCCCTTAGGGCATATAAGGGCTTATGTAATGGGTGGTTGGATAAACTTCAGAGATGGCTTGTTTGATTGGAAATTGAAATTTCTAGCAACCTTTTTAGGAGTTATCAAAAGTGATTTGAGGATATTTACCCCCCCCCACCTTTTACCCAAAATACAACCAATAAAAATTTTGGAACAGGAATTTGGTTCAAAACAGTCCAAAATTCAAATTACTGTAAATTCGGGTTTGATAAATCCTATATAGCACCCGGGATAAGCATTGTAACTTATGTTAGTTGTAAGTTCTTAAGAATCGAAAGTGACCAAAAAGTAACAAGCCCCCCCCCTTTGTGCCTTTTTCTCCAAATACGTCTTATAAAAATTTTGAAATAGCCGTTTTGTTCAAAATAGTCCAAAATTCAAAGTAATATAAGTTAGGGGTTGAGAATCCTTCCTTAGCCTGGGGCAAAGGTTCTAACTTATGTAAGTGACCCATTATTAGAATACAAGGTTCTGTGGAAGTTATGGTCATACTAACTTTGAGGGGGCTCATTCGATATGAAATTGAAGCTTCTAGCTCTTTTTTAAGAGTCAAAAGTGATCACTGGCAAACTAACCCAAGCCCCGTTGTCCCAAAGGGCATACGGTCAAAATCTGGATATGGCCATTTTAATCAAAACAGTTCAAATGCCAAATAACTATGCTTCCGGGGTTGACCCTCACCCAGCCTAGTGGAAAAGGATCTGAGGAAATTGAACCTAATTAGTGTTACTTTGATAGTGATTTACGTTGTAACTTTGATTTTCGGTGCAAAGGCTGTAAGTTATGCACGTTGCTTATTGTTACTTTGATACTTTTTTACTTTGACACCTTATTAACTTTGATCCTTTCTTTGCTTTGATACCTTGTAAACTTTGACCAAGTAATTTCTGTTCGTTTTGAGTTTTAATGTCGCTCCTTACTTTCAGTTAAAAAACTACAATAACTCAAACTTGAAACAACCAGAAATTAATATTAAAAAATAAATGAAGTCCAAAACGAATAGAAATTAAGTTAACAATCATAGCAAAAAAACATACAACATGTACTAATTCAAATGAATAAATATATCTCAAAATGAGCAAAGCTTAAGTTGAATATGAAAATCAAGCTTAGAACGAACAGAAATATTTTACTATTGAGGTACAAAAGAAACCCAAAACGACCAGAAATTAAGTAAATAATCATATCAAACAAACAAACAATACTTATTAATATAAATGAGTAACTAAATCTTAAGACGAGTGAAACTTAAATTGAATGTGTAAATTCAACTTGAAACAAATAAAAATCTCTACAAAGAAGAGTTTGGGTTTTGTCTCCATCTTTCACTGTAAAAGTTTAAAACCTACTGACATTGGCACTTTACTGAAAACCAATTATGTTACAAATATTTTCTTTTGTACTTATTACAACATTGAAAATAAACATAAAAATTACAGTAAAATTAAATTTTGAACTGATGAGCTTCCAGCAATTAATATCATTATATATCAAATATTTAGTTTAATTTTATTAGTTCTTTCCAAGACTGTTCAAGACAAATATACCTTTACTACAAACAAGATTTTGGATAATGCCTCCTTCCCTAACTTTAAAAGTCCGCGGCCTACTACGTCATTGGTGTTTCACTAAAAACTAATCATACGGAAAATATTCTCTTTTCCAGTTATAGTTCAAGGTGTTATTTCATTGTAATTTCATTTTCATTTCAATGCTACAATAACTGGAAAAAAGAATATTTGCCTTATAATTAGTTTATAAGGCATCAGTTCAAAATTTAATTTTACTGTAATTTTTATGTTTATTTTCAATGTTGTAATAAGTACAAAAGAAAATATTTGTAACATAATTAGTTTTCAGTAAAGTACCAATGTCAGTAGGTTTTAAACTTTTACAGTGAAAGATGGAGACAAAACCCAAACTCTTCTTTGTAGAGATTTTTATTTGTTTCAAGGTGAATTTGCACATTCAATTTAAGTTTCACTCGTCTTAAGATTAACCTGTTGTAGCACAGTGGATTGGTGCTCTGCTTGGCAACACGGGGCCCAGGGTTCGATCCCAGCCGCAGCAAGGTTTGGCGACAAGCTTGCTACTTGTTCCTGTAAAAACACCCAGCAACTGAAACGTCGATTCGACGCCCTATGTGCCAGCAATGACTCTGGAGGATCTTTATCCTCTGTCCTTTTATCGCCTTAAGATTTATTTACTCATTTATATTAATAAGTATTGTTTGTTTGTTTGCTATGATTATTTACTTAATCATAATTCTGGATGTTTTGAATTTGATTTATTGTAGGTTTCTATTTCTTCTGATCTTAAGTTTAATATGGCCTTTATTTTTCTATAAAAAACTTCTTTTCGTATTGTTTTTTTCAAATTAACGTATATGCAAACTACCCGTAAACATCTATGTCAAACATAGCGCTCAAACTCTGGAAATTAACACAAGTTAAAATTTGAACGTTTTTGGAAATATTGACTGACAGAGGCTTATATTTCTCCTTTGTTTCTTCCCCTAGCTGGAGTACAGGTTCATAAACTTTAATGGCAGAAAACAGTTGCACCTTCAGATCTATTTTCGCCCCAGATTTTTTTTTGTGACATACAAAAATTTCAAGCATAAACAGTTTCAATGATTTCATACACAATTAGCATTATATCAACTTTATGTTATTAAATAAAAAAACAAGATTTTTAAGCCAAAAATAAGGACCAGCATTAAAACTAAAAATGAACAGAAGCTATTACGTTTATGAAGGTGTTTTTCCCTCCTCAGCACCTGGCACTTTACGCAAAAGTTTGAATTTCATCCCAATTCTTTAAGAATGACTCCTGAAACGCAACGGTCGTTTAATTAGAACAAACGAAGCTTTTATAAAAGTACAAAAACTTTAGCGCAAAGAGTGAGGTGCTGAGAAGGGGTCCACCCTCTTCATATACGTAGAAACTTCTGTTCGTTTTAAGTTTAAATGTTGATCCTTACTTTTGGTTGAAAAAACTTTTTGAAAATCAGGCAAATTATTTCAGGCTCGTAGCCTTTAATAGTTAAAACTAAACTTAATGAAACTTATATATTTGAAATCACTATAACAGCACGATTCTTTTGATATACCTATGGGTATCAAAATTCCGTGTTTTAGATTTTCAGTTACTATTGAGCCAAGTCGCTCCTTATTTACTGTTCTTAATCATTAACTGTTCGATATACATTGTCATACATACAAAACAAATTTCTTACCGTTTAACTTGAGCCTAATTGTACTCTCTCTTATATTTTTGTTGCTATTACGAAGAATAAGCTACATATTGACATAATGAGTTTGACCCACTTTGAGTTTGTGCCAATGCCAAAGGAGTTAGTTAGAATTATAAAATTAATTCCTTACAAGTAGCAGATTTGTTTTTTTGTTTTTTTTTTTTTTTTTGCTTAGGGAGAAGTACATTTCGGGTAAAATCCTCAATTTTTGTTCTATTATGAAACAAGAGATGTGTTAGTCATTTATTTAACCCACTACCAAAGCAATTATTTAACTCAACAGATACAATAACAAACAATGCTCTGCTTTATAGTTCAACCCCCTTTAACTCAATCCCGTCCCTCTCAAGCAAACTCAACCCTCGTTCAACTCAACCCCCTGTTCATCTCAACCATCATTCAACTAGACGCCTGTTTGAATCATCCCCCATTTAGCCGAGCCCTTATTCAACTCAAGCTCCAATTCAACGGAACCTCCATGTAATTCATCCCTAAGTAACTCAATTTCATTTAACTTAACCTTCATGCAGCTTAACCCGTATTCAATTCAACTTCATGCAACTCAACCGCCATTTAACTTAATCCCGTTCAAACTAGTCTAGCCTTATTTAACCTTTTGCTGGGATTGAACTGAAATGAAGTCAAGTTGAAGGGGGATTGAGTTAAATTGGGTTGATTTAAATGAGGGTTGATTTGCAGAGGGTCTGACTTGTATTATGATTCAGTTGCCTGGGGGTTCAGTTGAATAGGGATTTAGTTACTTGGGAACCACAAATAATGCATAGAAAATACCTTGCGCAGTATAACACTGTCGAGGAGAGATAAAATTAGATAGGCCCCAACTATTAGAAGAGTTTCTAAGAATTTCGACATAGAGCGACACGTATCTTCTTTTTCTCTTTAATAGACATCAATAAAAGCTCAGTAAAAGCATCCATTAGAAAATTGGCAATATTAAATTTTCGTGCAGAGCATACATTTTTTTACAATTCTTCTTTTCAGTTGTTATATTAATCAATATTGTACTGAATAGTTGTTCCAGAAAATATCCCTTTTTCTACTCTTTTTGTTTGATAACCCATAGCATCGAGGAAGACAACAGTCTTTTGTTATGGAGAAACCAAGACTTGAGGTTAAGGTGATACTGCCAAGGAAGTTGGATTTTGTGGGAACTTATGATGATAACAAATAGGAACTGCTAGATAAGTGATCTTTTCAAGTAGAATTAGTATCCATTAGTGTGCTGCTTCGTTGATATCCGACACTGTGGCAGTTATTCGGATCATTATTCATCCACGCATTGGGAAACGCTGATACAGAAATTATAAAGACTTATGGATTCTCTTATAAAGATGTAGGACTAACTGCAGACTAGTAATGATAAAAATTCTACCTCCATCAGTCTCCAAAAATGATGACATATGAGAGGTTAACTTATCGAATCGAAGAGCACCATAAGACAGACGATAAAAGTAAGTGAAAGATAAAGTAAGAAAGTTTGTGGTTTCAATGATTACTTACGAATCATCTCATAATAACGATGTTTAGAATTTTTTGTTATTAGGCGGAATGAGAGAACCAACTAAGCCTGAAAACAAGTAGGAGAAATAAAGAACCAAGAAAGCGATCTGATGCTAGAATTTGATCACAATAGATAGCCAGTTTGTTGTTTATAAACTATATATTCTACTGCTTCAGGTCGAATGGTTTTTTTTTTTCAGTGTGAACAATTAGCAGAGACTTAAGCTTTGAAGGAGATGATGCTAAATTGTAGTTTTCAAGACCAACATTCAGCATAAGCCCAGCAAGACTACAATAGCCCTATAGACTCTAACAGACTATGGGTAATTCGCCCAGCAATACTATATTTGTGTGTGTATCCGTAAAGAGTGATGGTGACCACACTGCCTTTCCATATAAAACAAACACGACTTATAAGCAATAAAGAAATTTTCTTAAGACAGTGGAATTCAATTCAGTGAATATTCAAATCAGTAAACATCAGTGAATATCCATGTGATCAGCAGCTTTGTCTTTGATTCAATAAGAGAATAAAGAAAGAAAAGAGGTTTGTCCTCTTTGTCCGGTATTAAACATGACTACTTTGATATGATGAATGTTCATAGAAATTAAAACTTAAAGCGACATTAAAACTTAAAACGAACAGAAATTACTTCGTATATGAAAGGGGCTGCTTCCTCATCAACGCCCAGCTCTTTACGCTAAAGTTTGACTCTTTCTCTCAACTTTAATTTTTAAAACAGTAAAAAATTTTAGTGTAAAGAGAGGGGCATTGATGAGGAAGCAGCCCCTTTCATATAGGAAGTAATTTCTGTTCGTTTGAAGTTTTAATGTCACTCCTTACTTTCAGTTAAAAAAAAACTTGTTTTTTCTAATTAAATTTCTGAACGTTTCTGCATCATTGCATGTTTTGATTTTGGCTCTCCGCAGATGAATATTTAAAACAAAATTTGCATATTTATACTTTTTGGCTAAATGGCTTTTTCATAGTTTTGATCGAATGATTCTAAGAAAAAAGGAGCGGGGGAGGAGGCCTAGTTGCCCTCCGATTTTTTGGTTACTTAAAAAGGCAACTAGAACTTTTAATTTCTTACGAATGTTTTTATTAGTAAAAGATATACGTAACTTACAAATTAGCTTACGTAACGAACTTTTGTATTCTCATGTTTTTATTACGTATATGAGAGGGTTCACCCCATCGTCAGTACCTCGCTCTTTACACTAAAGCTTAAATTTTGTTCCAATTCCTTAAGAATGACCCCCTGAATCACAAAAGCCGTAGAATAAATAGTTGAAATTACTAAAAATACTTTAGCGTAAAGAGCGAGGTGTTAGGAGGAGGTGAGCCCCTCATATGCGTAATAATTTCTGTTCGTTTTAAGTTTTAATGCTGCTTCTTACTTCCAGTTGAGAAAACTTTTTCATATTTATTTTTTCATTTTTTTTTTTAATAATGCTGGAAAATCTTGCGCTCCCTTCATGGAAATTTTCTTCCCCCATGACAAATTCCTAGATGGAAAGTTCCCCCAAAACATCCCCCCTTCTCAACCCCTCCCCCAACCAAACAATCTCCCTGAAAACGTCCGTACACTTCCCAATAACCATTACTATATGTAAGCACTGGTCAAAGTTTGTAGCTCTAGCCCCTCCCACGGGGACTTTGGGGGAGTAATTCGTCCCCAAAGACATAGTTGTAAGGTTTTTCGACTATGGTGAATAAAATGGCAAACTCAGAATTTTGGTCCATTTACTTTGGGAAAATAATTAGCGTGGGAGGGGGCCTAGGTGCCCTCCAATTTTTTTGGTCACTTAAAAAGGGCACTATAACTTTTCATTTTCGTTAGAATGAGCCCTCCCGTAACATTCTAGGACCACTGGGTCGATACGATCACCCCTGGAAAAAACAAAACAAAAAACAAACAAACAAATAAATACGCGTCCATGGTCTGCCTTCTGGCAAAAATACAAAATCCCACATTTTTGTAGATAAGAGCTTGAAACTTCTACAATAGGGTTCTCTGATACGCTGAATCTGATGGTGTAATTGTTAAGATTCTATGACTTTTAGGGGGTGTTTCTCCCTATTTTCTGAAATAAGGCAAATTTTCTCAGGCTCGTAACTTTTGCTGGGTAAGACTAAACTTGATGAAACTTATATATTTAAAATCAGCACTAAAATATAATTCTTTTGATGTAGCTATTAGTGTCAAAATTTCATTTTTTAGAGTTTTGGTTACTATTGAGCCGGGTCGCTCCTTACTACAGTTCGTTACCACGAACTTTATGATTTACTCATAACTGGTTCGTCACATATCCTTAGATCTTATTAATTTTTTTTCTCTCTCTCTCTCTCTCACTCTCTTTTTTTTCTCTCTGCTATATCAAGAATAGGCTTGATAAACCAACCAAATTATGCAAATTTTTCTTTCCTGTTGGCCCATTAATCGGACCGGACGAATCCAATAAAAAGATACGAAAAGGGGTGCATTGTATCTGAACTTTGATCACAGGTTTGTTATATCGTTTGATAAAAAAAATATTCCTATGCATACACATATTATAATTCTCATAAAGCGTTTGATATTCTAAATTCATTTCGTAAAAAAAAACAAAATCAAATAATTTACTGTCTTCTCATCTGACATACTCATAAGTAGCTATTCATGAAATAACTATTACAGAATCAACTATGAAATTATATATGGAATTAAAGATATTCGCTGTCACTCAAATTTGCATATCTCGCTGTAAAATCATCATACCGTCTTTAGGCGAGCTACCCGCAGGCTTTCTCGGGCTCGGTGATCTACAACCTACTCCATTCCACGCCAAGTTCAGGCATTCCTGGTCCAGGATCCCCTGGACTACACTTCCCCCAGGTTCCTCCTTATAACCTGCGAGCTGGTTTCTCGGTCAACCGTCTTCTGCATCTTCACCAGTTCCAGCACCACACCGAATTAAAATTCTCCCAGGTTTGTCGTTATAACCTGCGAGCTGGTTCCTCGGTCGACTAATGTTCGCCCCTTCACCAATCCCAGCACCAGGTATTACTCAAGCGAATGCCCTTCAAAGAATTATCACGCCAATTCTTTGTCTAAGAAAATCAATAATTCTCAAATTCAGGGTTTTATCTCTGGAATCTAGCTACCTCTGGTAATTCCCTATTCGTAGACAATCTGTTTCAACTCCTGTGTCAGCCGCAACAAACACTCCCCTTTTGACTTGAAGGTTAGTCTAAACCCCAATTAACTTGGCCCAAATTCTTCGCCGCTTCTACCACACTGTTAAGCTTTTGGAGCCTTTTATCCATTTTAATGGAATTCACAGTTAAACTTTGTTGAAAGTTGAAACCAGTTTGAGTCATCCCTTGTTACCCATTTGTATTAACAAGGCACAAAAATCCAATGAGCTTTCTTCAACAGCAATTTAAAAACAAGCATAGGATTTTGCATGTCTCAACTCTTTTTTTTTCAATTTTAGAAAAAAAATTATCTTATTTTCTATCCCACTTAAATTTAAACTTTTATCAATACAATAAATGGATATATTGATTTTTAAAATCTAGATGAACCGTGCGATTTAAAAAAACAAAGCTGCGTAATTTACTGACAAATATCTTGTTTGGATGTCATACCACCTTTATAAAACTTATTTGCTAGCGGGCTGATTCCTTGGGAAGAAACAGAAAATCCAAGAATCTCTAAATTCTCTATAGAAGTTAACCTCCTTATAACCAATTTCACATCACACATTAATTTCCCTAATACTCTCCAAATCTCCAAGATTCTACAACTTAATTTTCATTACCTGACTATAACATACCTAATATTTCATTTTATTACAATCTGTGGTAGAAAAAATATTCTTACCACTTTCCCGAACATTTGACTAGTTCTTCACTTTTACTCTCTACAGTATAAGTCTAACTTATTGCTCAATCTTTGTATCCCCTACCAATTTACGTATATTTAATGCTATGACCTAATTTTACGCCATGCCAATTATGACGGAGTTCCTCATCCTGCTCTATTTATCTTATCTCAAGACTTGTGACAGCCCTTACGATTCCCATTTCTCTTCTAAACAACATTTTCTATGGACTAACATTTGGCAATCTTATACACCTCTTTCAAATTATTATACTCTTCTCAAATACATATTATTTTTATATAACTCTTGAGCCCGCTACAAAACAATGTAAAGCTACCCCTTCCGGAAAAACAGCCAGTCAAATTCAAACTTAGCAAATTTCTTTAAAAAAAATCCTACAATTTTTCCCATTAAATATACCCATGTCAGCACTTTTTGCAATTCATGTAACTTATAAAATTTAAGAAAATCTTTGTCCTCGAAATTTGAATGCTGATCTTACAATAAACCACGACCGTTCCAAATATGCAAACTTTGTTTACGTTTCCAATTCCATCGCTAACCTTTAGCTTATTAAAAAGGTGTTAAAACTTTCGTTAGAAATTTAAACATCACGCGGCAATCCTATTTTATGCAAAAATTGAAAAGTTTACAATAAATTTAAATTTAAGAATAAAAATAACACTCCTAACAAGTGTCCTATACCACATTGCAAACTCAAAGCGTGACTACCTAATCAATTTTCTAGAGATGACTGCATGCAACATTATAACGAACAGCAAAAGCAACGAGCAGAAACGGCGTCAAATGACGAAGTCCTTGGTGAAGAACTGCAAATAAACCTTTATCTTCACCAAAAAAGTTACTTTAGCTTAAAGAGCTTTCGGTGGAAATTGGCTTTACTGATAGCAGAGATGTCTCTTCGCCATAAGTAAACAGGCTAACTTACATGAACTGAAGACAAAAAAATGAGAGCAAGTTTGCACAACTAGCATCTTCACAGACGATTCGGTGTAATCGGTGCAGGTGCAAATATAAGGTGCAAAAATAACCATATTTTAAGTTTAACTGAAATTGCCAAGGATCACAAGTACAGTCCAAGTTCTAGTGGTGTAGGCAAATCGTAATGTAGACGCATTCTCCCCCACGAAAGCCTCTGGCACCATTTTGTAAACCTTCTACCAACTTTCTCGTGATACTTGGGTTTAAACACAGATGATCATCAAGTATCGGTGTGCGTGTACTGGTAAGTGTGTAGCCAAATCTTTCAGAGCTAAGAGTTCACGTGAGAGGAGATGGAAGAAGAGTATTTTTACTATAAACTATTCATTTATCCTACAAAGTCTACACATCGTTTTGAAAACAAACACAAGAGAAGAACTTTACAGAAGTACTGCACGAGAGGAACTAATTGTACTTCTTCAGAAATTCGTATGTAGAAATTACTTCCAAGGTCCTTAGAAACACGTTCTGCTATATTAAAATTTTCCAAATTCCACTTTCTGGTATTATAAACCTAATTTTTCTGATTCCCATTTCCACAAGACAAAAGCATCATAAATTCTACTAACCCGTGTTCTACTTAGGGTTTCTAGAGTCCAATATAAATTTCATAGATAAAGTTGACCCACATTAAATTAAAAATAGGGTTCATGTTTCCTGTTCCAAGACTTACATTTAAAACTTTACACGCTTAACGGCTTTAATCAAATTGGATATTACTACATCTAACTTCAAACGAATAGCCTAATAATTGACTGTTAGGTTTTCTTTTGCTAGCTAGCCTTTAGGGTGCTAAGTTCGAACCGTCATAACCGTCAAAAATGTCATTTGCAATCGTTTTGATGCTTAAGGTCATACCTGCGAATCGTCATCAAGGTCATACCTCATGGTCATTCAAACATCTGCTTGCGAAAAAGCGTTTGCTAAGCTGTTCTTAATGATGAGATCAGCAGAAAAGTGAAATCGTTATTTTTTTGTTTTTTTCTTTAATGAATCATTTCCACTCCTCTCATGATGACAAATTTAGCAATAAATTTACTTTATACTTTAGACGCCACCTACACTCCTTTCAAAAAAGAATAAACAGCAGTCAAACCAGACACATTTAAAACCACCATATACTACAGAAGAAAAACAATCCTGAAGAAAAAAAACGAAATGCCTATCCCACAATAAAAGATGCCCCACCACCTGAAGCCCTTCTTATGGTGGCCTGTCATGTGTCCCTTTATTCTCAAAATAAAGAAAATGAAAAACTAATAATAATTTAATCAAACCTTGATCCTACAGCTTTACAGCAGCTGCTTACTTTTGGGAAAAACTCAGCCCACAGTCTTTGGCAATTCTCAGAAGAGTAAAAGCATTAAATACGACTGCTTTGCGTGACAGTAACCGTTCTCTAAATATTTTTTTGTTATTGCGATTTTAATAATACATTTTGCAGCAGTGATTTTGGTGGTAAGTCTTGCAGCAGGAATTGTGGCAAAACTTCGAAAAGTTTCTGCGAAGACTAGTGGACGTGTTTACTACTCGGTCAGGACCATTTTTCTTTATTAACATGGATCAACTCACTAAATTGAGTCAAGGCTCAGGCAACACGAACCCGTTGCTGTCACATCTCCCCTAAGGAAATTAAATAAGAAAACAAGTTGTTTTTTTCAACTGAGAGTAAGGAACAACATCTAAACTTAAAACCGACGGAAATTATTACATATAAGTGGGAGATTGACCCCTCCTCAATACTTTCCTCTTTAGGTTAAAGTTTGACCTTTTGTCCCAATTCTCTAAAAACAAAAACTAAAACATGAGGTCTGTTTAATTAGACTGAAAAAACTTTTTAAAAGTTCTATTTAAAATTTAGCGTAAACAACGAGATATTGAGCAGGGAGAAGCTCCTCTCATATCCGTCATACTATCTTTTTGTTTTAAGTTTTGCTGTTGCTCCTTACTTTCAGTTGAAAAGACTTGTTTTTTTTCAACTTCTGATCGTTCTTCAATAACGCCGGGAAATCCAGCACTTCCTCCATGGTAAATTTCTTCCCCTCACGGAAAATTCCTATTGGAAAATTTTCCCACATAAAATACCCCCACCAGGAAAATTCCCACAGAAAATTCCCACAGAAAATATTTCATAGTACACTTTCACTTGAAAACCCTACCCTTCATGAATAATTCTGCCCGAAAATATCTCTTCCACCTTCTAGTAAAGAGTTACTCCCGCAGAAAATGTCTTCTAGGGAATTTATGCCGTGGAAAAATACCATACAGAAAATTTATCCCGTGACAATTCCCCCCTACGGATAGATCCTCAAGATAATTCCAAACCTGTAAAAATCCTCTCTCCCCCGGACAATTCCCTTCAACATCTCCACAGGTAAAATGGAATCGGCAAAGAAAAACTGAGAAAAATAAAAAGAATTTCATATAGGAACTCTGGCAAATCTCTCCAGCATTAAGTTACCCTTGGAACGTTCACCCCCAGAAACTTTCTTCTCCAATGCAAATTGTTCCCGAAGAAAATCTCCCAAGCAGAAAACTCACCACCCCCCTCCCCGGAAAATGTCCTTATAATTGCCAAGAACAAATAATACACATTAACAATGGCCAAATTTTACGATTCATAAGCCTTTCCCGAGGGGCTGTGGGGGGGGGGGCATGTTTTCTCCGAAAGCATAGTTACTGGACATTTTAACTATGCTGAACAAAATAGAACATTTCAACCATCTCAAAATTTTCATCAGAAGACTTGGACAAAAAAGGAGTGGGTGGGGCTAGATTACCTCCAAATCTTTTGGTCACTTAAAACGGGAACTAGAACTTTTTTACTTCTGTTTGAATGAACCCTTTCTCAATATTCTTGGACTATTGGTTCGATGCAATCATCCTCAGAGAAAAAACAAAACAAACAATCACAAAAACAAATAAACGCGGATTTATGATTTTTTTTTTCTGGCAAAAGATACAAAAATTCAAATTTTTGCAGATTCGAGGTTGAAATCTCTACAATAGGGTTCTTGGATACGTTGAATCTGATAGTGTAATTTGCATTAGGATTCCTTTTAGGGGGTATTTCCTGCCTTTTTTCAAGAATTCGGCAAATTTTCTCAGGCTCGTAGCTTTTGATGGGTAGCACTAAACTTATTGAATCTTGCATATTTGGAATCAGCATAATAAGCCAGTTTTTGGATATATCTACTGATATCAAAATTCCGTCTTGTAGAGTTTCAGTTATTATTGAGCAGCGTCGCTTCACTTTTACTGTCCGTTACCACGAACTGTTTGATAAGAATCTTTCGCCAATAGCCGGAGAGATATTGGTGTCCCCTTTGGTTTGGTGTTTTGAGATACGGACTGTCTATCTCTTCCCTTTCTTCTTTGTAGGAGTGTTTCCCATGGCAGTGATAGAATGTATACCATTGTTTTTGCTGTCATGAAAACCTTGCCTGCCAACTTCAGACCGGTTTTGGTAGGCAACACTAGTCCCTGAGAAGGAAGGAAAAATCACCCACCACTCATCAGCCAACAGTGGCAAGCGGAACGGACTCAGAAAACTGAATCTAGGATCAGACAAGAAAGGCCCATTGCCATCACGCCTCCCTCAAATAACAGTTATGTTTTGCCAATAGTCGATTAGCTATTTGTGCCCTCTTGGGCGTGGTATTTATGACAAGAATTGCCTATATCTTCCTTTTCTTCTTTATGGGGGAGCTTTCCATGGTAATGTCAAGGTGTTAACCATTTTTTTGCCGTCCTAGGGACCCTACCGGTCAACTTAAGAACGACTTAAGCAGGCAAAACTCGTCCCAGAAAAGGGAGGAATAGTAACCTACCAGTCGTCGGTCATCAATGACAAGTAAAATAAAGTCACTAAACTGAATCAAGCCTCAGGCAACAAAGCCTCGCTGTCTTCATATCTCCCCGAAGAAATAATTTTATCTCAGCAATAGCCGTTGAGCTATTAGTGCCCCCTTGGGGCACCATAAGTATTTTAAGACAGGACTTGTCCATCACTTCCTTTCCCCCTTTGTGCAGTAAGGAAGCCATGCACAACAACTCTACATCGGCTTTTTGGCATGCAAGACTTGTCTCTGGAAAGAGAAAGTGGAGTTATCCACCACTCGCCACCCATCAGTGGCAAATGATCTTTAGGGTCAGTACTAGCAAAAAATGTTCTTGGTTCCCCTTCAGATCGTTCCTCCAGGAATATTTTCCTTCGCCACATTTGTTGGTTCATATATCTAGGGCTGCCATGATTTTGGTAATCATTGCTGGCCTCTGTCTATTCAATCTCGGCAGCATATTCCATAAAACATCGTGACGTGGTTAGACACTGGTTAGGACTGCTAATGGATGGAAGGTGACTGAAATCATCAGTAATAGGCCCCTATTTGTTGTTACTACTCCTAAGGGCAGTCCAAAGTTGTCAACACTATTCCTAGGCTGGTGCTGAGATTAAATTCAAATAAGGCTAGTTCGTGAACATTAGCTCAATCCGACACTGACAGTCTCTGCTTATTCCTTTTTATAATGGAACTAATTTCGGATAAAAAAAAAAAGAACACGATGATTATTGAAGAACAGGAAGTAGGTCCTATTGAAGCTTTCGTTGGACGATAACGTTACTTGTCGATGAAAACTCAATTCAAAGAAATTGAAAACTAAAGTTCTTTTCTGCTCCAATAGATACACTGTTCGGCCGCTTTTATCTTGACGTCATCATAAGCAAAGAAAATAAAGTAAAACTTTCCGGGAAAACTTCAAATGAAAGCCATTAGCTTGAAAGGATTTGGAGCGTCTGAAGGCAGCTTTTCTAGTTTTAAATTTGTCACTTCCGACTTGGGGATTTTACCACACTGTAACATTATTTCGAAATGTCCAAGCTCTTGAGATGTATTTAAAAAGGGATTTTGAACAGTCACGTAGCAATGATCCCGTTTTGAGATAGATTTTTAATGCGGACAAGGTCTTTTCATATCCATTGTGTGATAAAAAAAAGAAGGCCAGATCCTCATATAATCCTTCAAGTATAAGAAGAGGGGAGCTTGAGCAGCACAAGCCCCTTTAAGGCTATGTTGCTTGCGTATATTGAATACGACTTGTGTTTAGAGATAAATTTCTTACTTCTAGCTCAAGAATTTCACCGCAATTTTCTTTTTTAAGACTTTTCTATTTCCTAGTTGTCACAATCTATCGCACATATTTTTTTTTTAAATTGGAATCAGCCTTATCGTTTATTAGCACAGCCACAGCCATCATAAACAATGCAACGACTCGGGTTTTGGCAAATTTTTCGTTTCCACCTTAATGAAAGTACTTCTAAGCATTAAAAAGTAGTACTCGTTTCTTCTGAAACAAAGATTCTATTCTCTGAGGCATATCCGCTTATTTCACAAAAGCTGCCGAATTGCAAAAGTAACTGGAAAGGTTCAAATGAATTAAAGTTATGGTTTTTTCGGTGATATTTAACTGAATGTTCAACAAATTTAGCATTAATGATTCAAAATAACTTCAGATTTTGTCAGTTCTGTCAATTCTCTTTTCAAATTAATCTTTTCTGTAAAATAACCTTTACATTTCAAAGTCCCAAAATGCAAACGCAATATTTTCATTTCGTATCGCATGCGTTGCTTAGGCTGCTTACATTTTGGGTATAAGACTTTTGGCTGCTGCAACATTTTGGTTGCTGCAACATTTTATGAGAAAATGTGCTTGAAAGTTCTCATTTTCAGCCTAAAAAAGTGGAATCTTGGGTTCACAAGAAAAGTATGGGTGACAAAAGCAGTAAACTAAGTTACGTTTTATGGAATCTCGGTTATGTTTTGTGCATTCTCGTCTTCTTTCTTTACAATCTTTACAAAAAAGGTAAGTCATACTATCGCAAGTTTTAGTAACAACATATTTCTCTAATATGACGTAACTCGATCGGCTGTGACTATTCAAAAGTTACGAGGATGAAAAAGAGACATTCGCTATTTTGGTCTAAAATTAGTTATGTATGTGTCGTCACTAGTAAGATAAAAAAAAGACAAATGCTGCTCTTGGATGTGTACAAACTTTGAAGATAAAAATGAGACATACATACACCATGGACAAAGTTCTTTCCGTTTTTTGGCTCCCCTGAAAAGTTGCAAATCCCATTTAATTTAATTATCACTGCCGCAATGAAAATGCGCTTCTTTGATCCAAATTTGTGGTTCAAAATATGTGCTTGAGAAGTAGTGGTTTAGACGGTTATAAAAATTTAATTTTCTCCTTAAGTCTCAGGAAGATATATTGAGGAAATCACTTCTATAAGCAAAAACACAGTCATGTATTAAAAGGCATGAAAGATAAATTACAGTGTCACATAATAATGGATAGACTTTCGTTTATAACCTTTTTTTGAAGAAAGAAAGTCAATTCTCCGCTATTTAGCTCGACTTGAAGCGAATACGAACATTAACTCTTGGAGCTAAGCTGCCTATATTTCTCACTTGAATAGAAGAACCCCAGATGGTCCTTTTTTTACAACTTTCCATATTCTGTCAATTTTCAAAAGAAAATGTGCGTAAGTTTCTGTCATTTTGATTTTTATTCATGGAATGTCAACGTCTCGTATCCTACAATTAAAGGAGAAAGATTAAAAGTCCGAATGTTCCCCTCGTCCGGCTTGATGGCAACTGTCCATATGATGCCAGCTTTGCCTCTCACTCAGACTATCTGTCTCGGATTTTTCCACAATTTGCCATGGCTTGATGGCAACTTGATTTTAAGTCTGTATGTTCACCTCGTCTGGTATCTATGGTTTCATGATTAGCTTTCCTCCATGCATTTTTAACTCATCTTGAAACCTTGGTAGGGTTAAAGCTGCATAACTCTTAGCCTACATGTGCCCATTTTGTCCTTTACTAGGGTTTTAAAAGGTCCTGGCTGTATGAAGCCAGCTTTGCTTCTCACTCAGACTATCTGTCTCGGCTTTTTCCACAATTAGCCATGGCTTGATGGCAACTTGATTTTAAGTCCATTTCATGATTAGCTTTCCTCCAGGAATTTTTTAACTCATCTTGAAACCTTGGTAGGATCAAATCTGCCTAACTCTTTGAATCTACATGTGCCCATTTTGTCCTGTACTAGCGTTTTAAAAGGGCCTGGCTGTATGAGCCCAGCTTTGCTTCTCACTCAGACTATCTGTCTCAGCTTTTTCCACAATTAGCCATGGCTTGATGGCAGCTTGATTTTAAGTCCATATGTTCACCTCGTCTGGTATCCATGATTTCATGATTAGCTTTCCTCCATGCATTTTTTTTTTACTCATCTTGAAACCTTGGTAGGGTTAAAGCTGCATAACTCTTAGCCTACATGTGCCCATTTTGTCCTTTACTAGGGTTTTAAAAGGTCCTGGCTGTATGAAGCCAGCTTTGCTTCTCACTCAGACTATCTGTCTCGGCTTTTTCCACAATTAGCCATGGCTTTATGGCAACTTGATTTTAAGTCCATTTCATGATTAGCTTTCCTCCAGGAATTTTTTAACTCATCTTGAAACCTTGGTAGGGTCAAAGCTGCCTAACTCTTTAAATCTACATGTGCCCATTTTGTCCTGTACTAGCGTTTTAAAAGGGCCTGGCTGTATGAGCCCAGCTTTGCCTCTCACTCAGACTATCTGTTTCAGCTTTTTCCACAATTAGCCATGGCTTGATGGCAGCTTGATTTTAAGTCCATATGTTCACCTCGTCTGGTATCCATGGTTTCATGATTAGCTTTCCTCCGAGAATTTTTTAACTAATCTTTTAACCTCTGTAGGGTCAAAGCTGCCTAGCTCTTTAAGTCTACATGTGCCCATTTTGTCCTCTACTTGGGTTTTAAAAGGGCCTGGCTGTATGAGCCCAGCTTTGCCTCTCACTCAGACTATCTGTCTTGGCTTTTTCTCAAATTAACCATGGCTTGATTTTGAGTTCATATGTTCAACTCGTCTGGTATCCATAGTTTCACGATTAGACTTTTTCCATGAATTTTTTATCTCATCTTGTACCCCTCTTAGGGTCAAAGTTGCCTAATCTTCAAATCTATAAGTACCCATTGTGTCCTCTACTAGTGTTTTAAAAGGGCCTTCCAGCATAATGTGTTGGCTTTTTCTCCAATTAGCCATGGCTTGAATTTGAGTCCATATGTTCAAATCTTCCGGTAATCATGGCTTGATTGGATTTCCTCCATGATTTTTCTACCTCATCTTGCAGCCCTTCTTAGGTCAAAGCTGCCTAATCCTTTAAGTCTACATGTGCCCATTTTCTCATTTACCAAGTTTTTTTTCTGTCCAGACACCTCTTGTCAAAATAAAATTCAGTGTCCATTATGCAACAGTTACTACCCATGTTACAGCTACAAAGGGCCTGTCACACAGACATTAATGAATCCCCTAAAAGGGATGCTGGTCGACGATTTGCATCGTGGAATATTAATGGAGGTGTCTCAGTGAAAATACCCATAATCCAGACTCTATACGACACAAATGACGTTCTCTGATTACAGGAAGACCTTTTCACTGCCGATAAGTTTGTTCAGAACTAATGCTTCTACTGTCGTAACAAGTTGTGTGACTAGACACTCCAGGACTGATCGGCCGAGAGTGGGTACTACTATTCTGGTCAGAAGTGTCCACAGGCCAGAACTCTTTTGAGACTATGACGATTCTACGGGAGTCAAAATTCAGAAATCTGTGGAGGTTTCATTGTGTTTACCAACTGACTAACGTATTCCTACATCAGAAAGAAAATTCGATCAAGCTTGCTACCTCGTCAGTTTTCTCAAGTCAAATTGTGAAGTGCAAAACCTAGCATTAAACCTTGCTAGTGACATGAACTATAACCTTTCTGATGACAGTAGAAGTCGTGCAAACATTCGAATTAGTATGTGTTCTCAGCTCATGGTAGTCGAGAATGTCCAAGGTTTTACATATGTACATAAATCCAGGAATAACTCTTCTCTAGAATTTTTCTTGTGTTCTCCGAATATGAAACCAGACTCTGGATGCTCAATATCTCCACTTTTCAAACCCCAGACCATATGTCGATCAGTAGCATATTCCCTGTTGAGCTTAATGCGTTGAGTGACCCAAGTCCAGACAATGATACCAAATGCCATAAAACCCCCCAACTAGGCTTCTGTTAATATGTTTACATTCCAGGCTGCATGTTATTCTGTCTTAGGAAATATCAAAGTGCTGTCTCATCTACTCCCCCCCCCTTCAAAAAAAACTAACTAACTTTTCCAGAGAAGCAAACCTTGTTGAATATATACTATGCTTAGATCGTACACGCTTTACACGCTGCCGAGCGTACGAATGTTCCCATTCACAGAGTACGTCTCGGAACTGAGAAGTAAGGCTGGTCAAGTAATCCCAGATCTAATAAAAACTTGTGCTAAATCAAAATTCTGGCCTCGTATTTGGAAGGAGTGTGGCATGTCACATCAAGGTCTGTCAAATGGAATTCGTCTGAAATGAAAGCGGCATTTTGCGAAAAGGCTTAGGAAACACCAGGTTAAATCAGTAGCTGAATTATCAAATATAGCCACAAGTGATCCTAATTTCTTATGGAAAGTTCTAAAAAAAGATTGATCAAAAGCCTATAATGCTGTCAAAATTACTAGTGACCGGTGGTACGATTACTTAAAAAGTGAGTTTGAAAGCCCAATCCATCACTGTCAAATCAATATGAAAGGGAGCTTGATGGCTGCTTGAGCCAATCAAGTGATGACACAATTTTCATTATTACCCGATCTGATGCAACCGAATACATTTCTGAGCTGCAAAGAAAATTTTCCGTAGTATTGACGGCTTCTGTGCAAAGTATCTAGGATATGAGTCTCCTCTCCTGATTGAGCATCTGACTTTACTCTTTCAGATGGTATTCTGTTGTGATATAGCTCCTGATTTGTTCAGTGCTTGAGCAATAACGTCGGTACCCTTGAAATTGCTGTTCGATGATCACGTGCTCATCCCAGTGCAAGATTGCCCTTATTTGTATTTGTCAGTTTTCTTTGTTTTGCCTTTGTTTTAATTTGTTAGAAGTTATTTTTTCCTTTTATATCATTATTACTCCATCAGTTTTGTATTATTCCATTATGATGGGCAATAAATTTATAAATACATACAAATATCAATGAATATTTTTTGTCTCACATCCATATTACTGACTTATGTCTGTATTTATCTCTGTTTTATTGACTCATTGAGATTTTCATTACTTTATATCTCTTGAAAACTTTTCATTTATTTTTAAAGCACCAAGTTCATCAAAATAAAAACTTTTATTCATCTCAGATCCTTTTTTCACCTTAAAACAAGGGGGTCTCAAATTTTTTTGGTTGCTTTCAAATTCAGAAGTTTTTAGGGTAGTAACGTGATACCACACTGAATAATAAAGCAAAACTAACTGATAAATTTGACACCTATTTTCATCCCTAGAAATCCGAACGTTACCAATCTGGTAATTCCAAAAGACTACAACACCTACAAAGGAGAAACAAACGTTCTTAAGCTGTAGTTAATATTTTGCTGATTTTTCAACCACGTTTCTTTTTTTTGAATCTGATGCCCGCTACTACCAAAACTGTACGAATTTTGAAGGCACAGAATAAAAAGGATCACCCTTTTTTATTTTCAAAGGAGAGGCAATAACAAGAGCAGACACACTCCTTCTTGGAGTTTATTTCTCGTCAGATCTCGCGTGGTTTGAACACCTAAGCAAAAGGAGATCCTCCTGCTACTGAAAGCCAAGAGTCACCCTAAGATGCAAAAGCCTCCTCCCTGACAAGTCCACATTGACACTTTTCTTTTCATGTATAAGAACAAACACGGAATATGTATTTACTCTCTTTGCTAGCGCTTCAATTAGCCACATAGCTCCTATTTAACGTATTTAAAACCAAGTAATCCACACCGCAATTCCTAGAAACTCTTATTTCACGCACCTGCAGATGATCCGGGATTTCATTGACGTGGCTTTAAAACTGAATTTCTGATGTTTGATGATTGTTCAATATGCATATAGTCGTGCAAATTTTCAAATAACCAATTGAAACAATCATATTTCATTTTCACTACTCTTGGTTCTTTAAAGCCAGTTCTTAGATTGAGCATAATCTTATCAATCTAATACTACGCTTATACGAGTATTTATATTGCACAAACAAGGACCCTTTTCTTTGGCAGTGACAACCAGCCCCTTGAGCCTGTCCAGATATTTTGGTTTGTTAGGGCAAACATTATTGTAGGAGTACAATTCTTCTAATAGCGTTTAAGAATGAAAAGCAAAAGACTAAAATACAGTTTTGACAATACTTCCCCCGCAATGAGAGAACAGAGGGACTTGTAAGGCAATATTTGTTCATTTTCTTAGTGGCTAGAATCGACTAAACGAAACATAATTTATAGATATGGTTTAGACCTATGGTAGTAACCTTATAGGCTATATTAGACTACAGCTAATATGATCTTTAAGCGGGATCGAGTTTAAAAAAATATAGCATAAAGAGGATAATGCTTAATCAGTTCAGTATCTTACAGTCTTTGAAGATCTTAATCTTGAATAATATTTTAAAGAACAACCATCTCTTATACCAAAGCAGGGACAAAAAACTTTGTTCGAATGCTCTATTTTTACTAGTTCAATCCTGTTGAATAGAGTGAATTAGAACTTAAAGGTTTGCAAAACTATGGGAAAAGGGAATTTATAGACGTTTCTTAGATCTAAGGGTGCCTACATGGACCGGTGATCTTAGATTACAGTCGATACCACCTAGTAACGTGATCGATTTTGGTATAGCATGCTGAATCAATTCAGTATTATATAAATTTTAAAGATATTATTAAAGCATTTAAAAGAAAACCATTTATTCCATCAAAGCAGAGACATGGACTTTCGTTCGAACGCTCAGTTTGTCTATTTGTTCAATCCCGATAAATAGTGCTTTAACACTTAAAGGTTAGCAAAATAATGGAAGATAAGAGTGGACGGGTCTTTGCAGTTTGTACAACAGTTTTAGGCCCCAAGTTTTTCTTTTCCTTTTCGGTACTACTCATTAGTTTCAGAAAAAAAAAGTTACAGTATCCTACGTATGTCAGATTCTAGATTCGATAGGATCATAGGAGTAGTACGGTCAATTTGATCTACGAGTTAATTTTATGAAGCAATTAAGGGGAGTTTCACGAAATTCCAGATACCAATGATGATTTTTTACCAACTATGCGTGGTGTACCCATCACTAAATATGGAGAGTTCTCTGCGTATTTCTTTTGCCCCATGTGTTGAGATATGGATAAGACGAAGGGTCATTTATAACGGGTATGTGCGAAGAATTGTGGATTGCGATAAGAAGAGTATGAACATTTCTGGCTTATGAAAGATGGTTGAATGTATAGTGAGGGATAAGCGTTTTATGGGTGTGGAAATATTTAGACAACTTATCAGACTAGTAACAGAAGATTTTTGTAATTGGTGTATTGTTTATTTTACGTGGTGATACGTAGGTGTTATGACAATTTTTTCAATAACAATTAGAACTGAACTTTTCATTTTGTATTTTCGTGACCGAAGGCTTCAAGAGAAATAACTTTTCTATTATTTATTATTGTTACTATCTTTATTATTACTATTATTATTATTATTATTATTATTATTATTATTATTATTATTATTATTATTATTATTATTATTATTATTATTATTATTATTATTATTATTATTATTATTATTTATTTTTAATATTTCCGTGACTAAGAACCATTTCTTGTTGCCTATAACTGAGTGACGTCGACCTCTATAAGCTAAGAAATGATTTTATTCATTTAATATTACTCCTTTAACAAAATGTCTTAATAATTATGACAGTTAACAGTTTTTGATCAAGTAATTAAGTTCTAAATTGACTTTGAACATTATTTCTTAAAAGTGCTCGTAGGTTTCATTTATAATATTCTAATTTCTATTTTGGCCCTGTCTTAGAAGCAGTTCGCTCTAGAATACGAATCATCTTTTCAAATGCAGCGCAAAAGATCACCTAAGAGAAAGAAACTTTGCGTTCCAGCCAACTTTAAATTGCCCTTTTGCAAAAATATAACACACAATGTAGTTGGAACAAAAAATGGACAAACCTTATCCCAAGAGAGACAAACAATCGTATTGCATTTCTTTTTCATATTCATCTTACAAATTGGGTGTTTTCTTTTCAAAAGGGTTTCTGAGCTACTATATTTACCACACGAACGTGAAGAGACATGCGTACTACAAGCCAAGACTTGAACCTTGGCTGAGTAAGTCGTGCAAAAAAAATCTTGTATTGCAAAGTTTTAGTATTTCACATATATATTTATTACCTAAATAGGTATTGGATAACCTAGAAAAGGCAGTGCAATACTCGAGTTAGTAAAAATTTGCCACACATCAAACAGTTCCGAACTGTAAGTAAGAAGTAATTTGGCTAAAAAAAACCGAAACAATCAGAAAAAGAATCTTGATAACAATAGATACATGACAAAAATCACATTTTGATGCTTATTCAAAATATACAAAATTCATCGAATTTAAGGTTACCCTTCAAAATACAATCTGAGAAAATTTGCCAATTTTTAAAAAAAGTTGACATCGTCGTATTAAGCATACTAGAAAACTCTACTGTAAAGGTTTCAAGCTCCTATGAACAACAAGAGCCATGAGCTCATATGGCACTTCTGTCGAGGTCGGAACCTAAAATTAGACTCGGTACTAGAGTTATCGATTTCATCGTCCTAGTACGTCAATAAGCACCGAACTCACCAAACCACTAGAAATCCCTCCAACTCTCCCAAAGAGATCAGATCTGGTCCACTTATGTCAATCACGTAATTACTGCTTGTGATTATTCTCGAACTCACCAAAGCACTAGAAATCCCCCAACTCCCCCAAAGAGAGCAGATCCGGTCTGGTTATCTCAATCACGTATCTAGAAGTTGTGCTTATTCTTCCCATCAAGTTTCATCCCGATCTCTCCACTCTAAGCGGTAACAAGATTTCCAATATCCAAGATTTCCATTTTCCCCCTGCACCCCCTATGTCCCTGAATCCGATCCGAATCGAAAATCTGAGACATGTTATCTTTCTATATATCTAGTTTTATTAAGATCCGATTACGCATTCGTAAGATAAACATACCTCAATTTTCACGATCTCCACTCCCTCCCGCCCCCCAGATGGTAAAATCAGTAAAACGACTGTTATCAAGTCAATTTGTGCAGGTCCCTGACACACCTACTAATTTTCATCGTCCTAGCACGCCCATAAACACCAAACTCGCCAAAACACTGGACCCCCTCCCAACTCCCCCAAAGAGAGCGGATCTGGCCCATTTATGTCAATCACATATCTAGGATTATGCTTAGTCTTCCCAACAAGTTTCATCCCGACCTCTCCACTCTAAGCGTTTTCTAAGATTTCGGTTTTCCCCTCCAACTCCCCCCCAATATCACCGGATCCAGTCAAGATTTGAAAAAAAAGACCTCTGAGACATGATGTCCTTCTAAACATCAAATTTCATTTAAATCCGACCCCCCCCCCTTTTAAGTTAAAAATACCTTATTTTTTCTAGTTTTTCCGAATTACCGAATTATGCCCCCACAACTCCCCCAAAGAGATCAGATCCGGTGTGATTATGTCAATCACGTATCTAGGATTTGTGTTTATTCTGCCCACCAAGTTTCATCCCGTTCTCTCCACTCTAAGCGTTGTCCAAGATTTCCGGTTTCCCCTTCTAACTCTCCCCAATCTCACCAGATCTTACCAGAGATCACCAGAGTTAAAAAAAAAAGAGCACCGAGCCACAAGGTCCTTCTAAATACTAACTTTCCTTAAGATCTGATCACCAATTCGTAAGTTAAAAATACCTCAATTTTTCTAATTTTTCCGAATTGAACGTCCTTCCACCCCCCCCCAGATGGTCAAATCGGGGAAACGACTTTTTCTAATTTAATCTGGTCTGATTTATGATGCGCCTGCTAACTTTAATCGTCCTAGCTTATCTGCAAGTGCCTGAACTAGCAAAACAGGGAACAACAGACAGACAGACCGACAGACCAACGGACAGAAATTGCGATCGCTATATGTCCCTTGGTAAATAACAAGTGCAATAAAAATGGAGAATTTTGGATGTTTTGACTGAAGAAAAATCACGGATGCGTGTTTATTTGTTTGTTTTTTCCCATGGGTGATCGCATCGAACCATTGACCTAAGAAAATCGGAAGAGGGCTCATTTGATCAGAATTCAAAAGTTTCAGTGCCCTTTTTAAGTGGGCTAAAATATTAAAGGGCAGTTAGCCTCCCTCCCACGCTCATTTTTTCCCAAAAGCTGCCTTATCAAGATTTTGAGATATTCATTGTTTTCAGCATAGTCATCTAATAACTATGTCTTTGAGGACGACTTGACACCCCAGTGTCCTCGGGGGATGCACTGCCAACTAAGAACTTTGCCCATTGTTTACATATAATATTGTTATTCGAAAGTCAAAAGACGTCTCTTAGGGGAGATTTTTCTGGTAGATGGTGGGGAGGGGGTTACATGGAAGGATCTTTCAATGGAGGAATCTTTCCTGGGAGAAGGAAATGTTCCACGGAGGGGGAGCTAGATTTCCCAATATTTTTCAAAAAAGATAAGAAATTAAATAAAATAGCAAGTTTTTTCAACTGAAAGTAAGGAGCCACAATAAAACTTAGAACTAACAGAAATCTAAAGTTGCAATTTTTGTTCAAGTTATTTAAGAATAACTCTTGAATTCCAGATGCCGTTTAATTAGAATAATAAGCTCCCTAAAAGTTCTAAAAAAAAACCTTAGCGTAAAGAGCGAGATATTGAGGAGAGGGCGACCACCCTCATATAAGCAATAATTTTTATTCGTTTTAAGTTTTAATGTTACTCCTTAGTTTCAGTTAAAAAAAAAAAAAAAAAAAAAAAAAAAAAAAAAAAAAAAAAAAAAAAAAAAAAAAAAAATTCAATCTGACAAAAAGTGAATGGTAATCAACAATGGTAAAAATAAATGGTAATAGAATAGTTACCTAAATAGTTGGTTTGCCTGCTTAAAAGCACCTTGTGGAATCTTATCATTGCCATGGAAGAAAAAGGGTGAAGAGTTCATAAAAATAATCTAATATAAAGTAGCAAAAATTCTATCTGATGAGAGGCATTAAAGAAATAAAAACCTACATCGTACATACTTTGTAAGAGACAGAAAAATTATGACTTCCTCCCCCCAAAAATATTCTAAGTTCCTCCCCCCACAGAAAAAGTCCCTTGTTCCATGAATGTGTCCACTGAGAAGTCAAAAATATGACATCTTAGATAAAATTCATTCATCTTGAAATCTAAGAAACTTGAGGTTATTTTATTTACCAGCTGTATTATTGACCAAAACCCTTTGTAACCTCTTTGAAAATGGTTATTTAACATAACATGTAACGAAAACGATAAGATACACGCTTAGAACATTAATACAAATGACCTAGTGTGAAAGCACGACACTCATATAAATATGAAAATTTCTTACTTTGGAGAAAAACCTTTACTTGCAACATCTCTGGCAAAATCTGGATGCTATAAAAGGAGGAGTAAAATTCGTTACATTGGTGAAAAGTGATATTTTCTTTTGTTTTAAAAAAATATTCAGTTGGGAAATTTTCATTTTATGTCATTTAATTAAAAAATATGTCCCTTTTTTTGCCATTTTATGCACTAATTTCCTAAAATGAGTCTATTTTTGCCGTTTTATGTCATTTTGTCAGGGCGCATGAGAATGTGTCCTTTCGAGATAAAATATGTCCAATTGCCACCTCTGGTTGGGCTGCGGCATCTCTGAAGACGCGTCATCTACATGCTGTACTTCGCTTAGCCGAGAATTGCCGACATTGCCAATTGTTTTACGTGAAATACGTCAATTTTCACCAATAAGTTTTCTGTTATTAATTGGTAATCGCAATCATCTATCTATATGGAAATTAATACAGAAAAAAAATTCAACTGAAAGTAAGGACCAACACTAAAACGATGAAAAGAACACAAATTTTTACGTATATGAGGGGGGTGGTTCCCTTTCCTATACGCTCAAGTTCAAATTTTGTCTCGATTCTTTAAGAATGACCACTGAATCAGAAAGGCCGATTAATTAGAATAAATGACTAAAAAAACTTTAACGTAAAGATCGAGGTATTGACTAGGGTTTGAACCCCCTCATATACGTAATAATTTCTGCTTGTTTTAATTTTTAATGTTTCTCCTTATCTTCAGATGAAAAAACTTGTTTTTTTATTCAATTTCTGATCGTTTTTTAAATAATGCTTGAAAATCCGGCACCCCTTCATAGAAATGTCCCTTCTCCCATGAAGACTTCCTTCATGGAAAGATCTTCCCACATAACCCCCTCCTCCAGCCGCCCTACCAGAAAAATCACCATGCAAACGTCAGTATACTTCCCAATAACCAATACTAGGTCTATATGTAAACAATTGATAAAGTTCATAACTTGCCAGCCCTTCCCTTAGGGACTGTGGGATATTAAGTCATCTTTAAATATATGTTTATTGGATTTTTTGACTATGTTGAACAAAATGGTTATCTCAAAATTTTGATCGGGTGACTTTGGGAAACACATGAGCGTGGAAGGGGGCCTAGTTGCCCTCCAATTTTTTTCACCTGAAAAGAGCACTAGAGATTTTAATTTTCGTTCGGATGAACCCTCTCACGATACTCTAGAACCACTGGGTTACTATAATCTCCCCCGGGAAAAATAATAAACACGAATCCGTGATCTTTCTTCTGGAAAACAAGAGCTAAGAGCTCATATGGCACTTGTGACGAGGTCGGAAGAGCCAAGAGCTCATATGGTATGAGCTCTAGCAAAATTCTAAGAATCAATAGGTTGATTTAAAAGGAAAATCAGAGGCTTAATGCCAGTCGGGATTTCAAATAAAAGCTCTGAGTCATGAGAACCTTCTAAATATCAAAATTCATTTACATCCGATCACCCACTCGTAAGTTAAAATACCTCAATTTTTCTAATTTTTCCGCTGCCTTCAGCCCCCCAGATGGTCGGATTGGAGAAAACGACCTTGTCAAGTCAATTTGTAGAGCTCCCTGACACGCCTACCAATTTTCATCATCCTAGCACGTCCAGAAGCACCAAACACGCCAAAGCACTGAACCCCACCCCCTAACTCCCCCAAAAAGAGCGGATCCAGTCCGGTTACGTCAATCACGTACCTCAGAAATTTTCTTATTCTACCCACCAAGTTTCATCCCGATCTTTCCACTCTAAGTGTTTTCCAAGATTTCTGGTTTCCCTCTTCAACTCCCCTCAATGTCAACAGATCTGGTCGGGACTTAAAATAAGAGCTCCGAGACATGACTTCCTTCTAAATATCAAATTTCATTAAGATCGGGTCACCCGTTCTCAAGTTAAAAATACCTCAATTTTTCTAATCTTTCCAAATTAACAACCTCCAGGTCCCCCAAAGAGAACGGATCCTTTCTAATTATGCCAATCACGTATATATAACTTGTACTTATTATTCACATCAAGTTTCATCCTGATCTCTCCACTGTAAGCGTTTTCCATGATTTCCGATTTCCAAGATTTCTGTTTCCCTCCTCCAACCCTCTATGTCACCGGATCCCATTCGAATTGAAAATGGAGCATCTGAGACATAAGATTCTTCTGTCACTGGATCCTGTCGTGATTTAAAATGAGAGTTTTAAAACACAATCCTTGTAAATATCAAATTTCATTAAGATCTGATCATCCGTTCGTAAGTTACGAATCCCTCATTTTTTCTAATTTTCCCGTATTACTCCCCCCCCCCCAAACTCCACCAAAGAGAGCGGATCCGGTCCGGTTATGTCAGTCACGTATCTTGGACTTTTGCTTATTCTTTCCACCAAGTTTCATCCTGATCTCTCCACTTTAAGTGTAGCCTTTCAGTAGCCTGCTACATTTCACAACAAACTCTGTGCAAAGGGAGCTTAAAGTTGAGGGAAATCTTTCAAGTTAACGGTAGTTTTCAATTAGGTAAGGTAAGATTTCCCTGTACATCGAGATTGTTCTTACGAAGGCTGATTGCTCTTTTAAGATCTCTCAATGATTGCATTAATCAGAAGAATAAAAAAAAAAAACAGAAAAATTGATAGTACAAAAATTGAAGTTAAAACCAAGAGCCGATGACAGGTTCAGTTAGTGTACTTAAATACCTTATTTTAATTTTTTTGGTGGAATTTTTTGTCGAAAGCCTATTTTTAAGCAACGTCTCGATTAGAATAAGATGAAAGTATTCAGAAGTGTTAGTATACTAAGGAGCCTCAGTCTATTCTGAGAATCCTACACCATTTATTTAGTCTATTTATTATGTATTCTAGTCTCATTTATTTTAGCATAGATATATGGATGTAAATCTGTTATATATAAATATACTAGCTGTTGGGGTGGCGCTTCAAGCCCCCCCAAGCCCCCCCGCGCGCGTAAGTCGTTACGCGCCACATTAGTTACGCGCCATTGTAGTTGTGTCCCTGTGTCCCACCTGTGAATATAGATAGATTTATATATGTGTTTCAAACTACGTAAAAATTGCGAATATACAACATTCTTGGCTTTCCCACTACTGGGAGCTTTCCGTTTCCAATTGCCAGCAATTGATCTGAAAATGTTTGACCAGAGTCATCGTTTTGCAATCGGACACGCATATTTGTAGTTAATTTTAATATTTTTACGTGTGCCCATAAATTAGAATTTTTCAGGCAAGCATTCATTTCGTCTGCAGGAGTTAAACTACGTAAAAATTGCGAATATACAACATTCTTGGCTTTCCCATTGTCTGTGCATATACAAAGCAGTATGTACTAATAATGACGTAATATGCAAACGCTCTTTTTACAACAAACAAACGTGCATACACACAACTCGTTTTTATATAGATAGATAGATACAATACAAATTAACTGCGTAAAACTTGCAAATATACAACATTCTTCGCTGTCCAATTGTCGCTGCATATAAATAGATTGTCAGGTTTACCGACCCTCGAATATGCAACGTACAATTGTCCATGGGAAAAACAATCAGTATTAAGATCTATACCACATTTTTCTAATGATTGACCTTGAGCTTTGTTAATGGTGATTGCAAATGCTAATCGAATTGGGAATTGCAATCTTTTAAATTGAAAAGGCAGATCCGTTGGAATCATGGGAATGCGAGGAATAAGAACAGCCTCACCCTCAAAAGGCCCTGTCAAGATTGTGGCCTCTATTAGGTTTTCCATTGTTTTTTTTACGGCAAGTCGCGTGCCATTGCAAAGCTTTGGTGGGTTGATATTTCTTAAAAGTATTATTGGTACGCCTATTTTTAGTTGTAGCACGTGTGGTGGAAACCCTGAAAGATCTATGGAATTTAAAAATTCAGATGGATAATTAACCGCTTCATTTGGTTCCAAAACTGTGTCGACTGACTTGTAAAGGACTGCCTGGTCTCGAATCTTGGTCAAAACAATATTGTTGATTTCGTGGACGTCTATATTTTTGGGTGCGAGAATCACTCTTTCACTTAGCCATTTATTATTTTTATAATTTTTTAGAATATTTGGAAATACTTTTTCAATCAATTCATTTTTGGACGTCACTAAATTACAGAAATCAGCAGGTTTTTGTATACGTCCTGAAATTGAGTCTACTTGGAGCTTTCCGTTTCCAATTGCCAGCAATTGATCTGAAAATGTTTGACCAGAGTCATCGTTTTGCAATCGGACACGCATATTTGTAGTTAATTTTAATATTTTTACGTGTGCCCATAAATTAGAATTTTTCAGGCAATCATTCATTTCGTCTGCAGGAGTTGATCTAGGTATTATAGGCAATGTTTGCCTGAAATCTCCCGCAAGCAATATTAATGTGCTGCCAAAGGGTTGCACCCCAACACCTGCCAAAAGGGCTGCACCCCAACACCTAGTTGGTGGGTATATATCATTTGCTGCCTTCGTATTACACGTGGAATACTAAAAATAAAGTATTTGAACGTCGAAAACAGGATAAGTCAGTCGACGGCCAACCTACCATCTTCAAAGATACCACGATTGGAAGACTCTACACCGTTCACCCCAATCAACATGAATGCTTCTTTCTACGCCTGCTTCTGGTGAATGTACCCGGTCCGATATCCTTTGAGTATTTGAGAACTGTAAACGGTACTATACATGACACTTACCGTAGTGCATGCCAAGCTCTGAATTTATTGGAGAATGACCAACACTGGGATAACTGCATCAATGACGCGTGCGAAACGTCAACCCCAAGTCAAATTCGTGCATTGTTTGGCATCATTTTAACAACTTGCTCTCCATCAGCTCCTACAGAGTTATGGGAAAAATATAAGTAAAAAATGTCCGAAGATATACTCCATCGAAAACAGTTAGAGACGTCAGATATGACTTTTAATTTTACATCAGAAATTTATAACTACACTTTAGTTCTTATAGAAGATTTGTGCGTACGTATGGCAAACAAACCTCTTCAGGATTTGGGAATGCCTTCACCTAACCGTATCGCTGCTGTTTCGACATGTGTAGAATTGGATCGTGAACAAAGTTACAGTACGAGTGATCTATTGTCGTATGTACAAAATAACATTTCCAAGTTAACGTCGGAACAAAAAGACATTTATGATACGATAATGCATTGTGTCGATAACAAAGTTGGAGAAATTTTCTTTTTGGATGCGCCAGGAGGTACTGGTAAAACGTTTGTGATAAAACTGATTCTGGCATCAATTTGATCAAAAAATGATATAGCGTTGGCAATTGCGTCGTCCGGAATAGCCGCAACATTGCTGCCTGGTGGAAGAACTGCTCATTCCGCTTTGAAATTGCCTCTGAATTTGCATTCTACAGAAACTCCCACGTGCAATATTTCCAAATCATCTGGGATGGGTAAAGTATTGCAGCAATGCAAACTTATTATTTGGGATGAGTGCACAATGGCACACAAAAAATCGCTCGAGGCTCTGGATCAATGCTTGAAAGATTTGAGAGGGAAGTCGAAACCCTTTGGCAGCACATTAATATTGCTTGCGGGAGATTTCAGGCAAACATTACCTATAATACCTAGATCAACTCCTGCAGACGAAATGAATGCTTGCCTGAAAAATTCTAATTTATGGGCACACGTAAAAATATTAAAATTAACTACAAATATGCGTGTCCGATTGCAAAACGACGACTCTGGTCAAACATTTTCAGATCAATTGCTGGCAATTGGAAACGGAAAGCTCCCAGTGATTTCTGTAATATAGTGACGTCCAAAAATGAATTGATTGAAAAAGTATTTCCGAATATTCTAAAAAATTATAAAAATAATAAATGGCTAAGCGAAAGAGCGATTCTCGCACCCAAAAATATAGACGTCCACGAAATCAACAATATTGTTTTGACCAAGATTCGAGACCAGGCAGTCCTTTACAAGTCAGTCGACACAGTTTTGGAACCAAATGAAGCGGTTAATTATCCATCTGAATTTTTAAATTCCATAGATCTTTCAGGGTTTCCACCACACGTGCTACAACTAAAAATAGGCGTACCAATAATACTTTTAAGAAATATCAACCCACCAAAGCTTTGCAATGGCACGCGACTTGCCGTAAAAAAAACAATGGAAAACCTAATAGAGGCCACAATCTTGACAGGGCCTTTTGAGGGTGAGGCTGTTCTTATTCCTCGCATTCTCATGATTCCAACGGATCTGCCTTTTCAATTTAAAAGATTGCAATTCCCAATTCGATTAGCATTTGCAATCACCATTAACAAAGCTCAAGGTCAATCATTAGAAAAATGTGGTATAGATCTTAATACTGATTGTTTTTCCCATGGACAATTGTACGTTGCATATTCGAGGGTCGGTAAACCTGACAATCTATTTATATGCAGCGACAATTGGACAGCGAAGAATGTTGTATATTCGCAAGTTTTACGCAGTTAATTTGTATTGTATCTATCTATCTATCTATCTATATAAAAACGAGTTGTGTGTATGCATGTTTGTTTGTTTGTAAAAAGAGCGTTTGCATATTACGTCATTATTAGTACATACGGCTTTGTATATGCACAGACAATGGGAAAGCCAAGAATGTTGTATATTCGCAATTTTTACGTAGTTTAACTCCTGCAGACGAAATGAATGCTTGCCTGAAAAATCCTAATTTATGGGCACACGTAAAGATATTAAAATTAACTACAAATATGCGTGTCCGATTGCAAAACGATGACTCTGGTCAAACATTTTCAGATCAATTGCTGGCAATTGGAAACGGAAAGCTCCCAGTTGTGGGAAAGCCAAGAATGTTGTATATTCGCAATTTTTACGTAGTTTGAAACACATATATAAATCTATCTATATTCACAGGTGGGACACAGGGACACAACTACAATGGCGCGTAACTAATATGGCGCGTAACGACTTACGCGCGCGGGGGGGGCTTGGGGGGCGCGAAGCGCCCCACCAACTAGGTGTTGGGGTGGCGCGAAGCGCCACCCCAACAGCTAGTTTATTTATATATAACAGATTTACATCCATATATCTATGCTAAAATAAATGAGACTAGAATCTTTATGCTAAAGTATTTTTAGAACCCCTCATATGCTTAACAGTCTCTGTTCGTTTTACTTTCAATTGAAAAAACTTTTTCATGTTTATTTTTTCATTTTTTTTTATAGTAATGCTAAAAAATCCTGCCCCCTTTTCATTGAGCTTCTCTTCCCCCATGACATATTCTTTCAAGGAAAGATCCTCCCACATAGTTCCCTTCCCTAAGCCCAACCCCCCAAACCAAAAGAATCCCCCTGAAAACGTCTGTACACTTCCCAATAACCATTACTGTATGTAAACACTGGTGGCAGTTTGTAACTTGCAGTCCCTCCCCCAGGGACTGTGGGGGAATAAGTCATCCCCAAAGACATAGTTCTTATGATTTTCGACTATGCGGAACAAAATGGCTATCTCAAAATTTTGATCCGTTGACTTTGGGGAAAAAATGAGCGTGGGAGGGGGCCTAGCTGCCCTCCAATTTTTTGGTCACTTAAAAAGGGCACTAGAATTTTTCATTTCCATTAGAATGAGCCCTCTTGCGACATTCTAGGACAACTTAGTCGATACGATGACCCCTGGGGGAAAAAAAAACGAACAAAAAAACACGCGCCCGTGATCTGTCTTCTGGCGAAAAATACGAACTTCCACATTTTTGTAGATAGGAGCATGAAATTTTTGCTATAGGGTTCTCTGATACGCTGAAGGTGATGGTGCGACTTTCATTAAGATTCTATGACTTTTAGGGGGTGTATCCCCCTATTTTCCAAAGTAAGGTAAATTTTCTCAGGTTCTTAACTTTTCATGACAAAGACTAAACTTGATGAAACTTATATATTTATAATCAGCATGAAAATCCGATTCTTTTGATGTATCTGATGTAGCCGGGTCGCTCCTTACTACAGTTCGTTACCACGAACTGTTTGATTACTCCGTATATGAAAGGGGCTTTTCCTTTTCAACGCCCTACTCTTAACGCTAAAGTTTGACTCTTTCTCTTAGCTCTACGTCTTAAAACAGTAAAAAACTTTAGCGTAAAGAGCGGGGCGTTAAAAAGGAAAAGCCCCTTTCATTACGGAGTAATCTCTGTTCGTTTTGAGTTTAAATGTCGCTCCTTACTTTCATTTAAAAAAAAAAACTTTTTTTTATTTAATTTCTGGACGTTTTTTAATTAATGCATGTTTTGATCTTGGCTCTCTGCACATAAATAATTAAAACAAAATTTGCATATTAATTTTTTTTCTAAATGGCTTTCTCATAGTTTTAATCGGAAGATTTTGAGAAAAAAGAGCGAGGGAGGAAGCCTAGTTGCCCTCCAATTTTTGATTACTTAAAAAGGCAACTAGAACCTTTAATTTTTCACGAACATTTTCATTAGTAAAAAATATACGTAATTTACGAATTAACTTACGTTACGAACTCCTTTATTCGTATGTTTTTATTGCGTATATGAGGGGGTTCACCCCTCGTCGATACCTCGCTCTTTACACTAAAGCTTAAATTTTGTCCCAGTTCCATAAGAATGACCCTCGAATCACAAAGGCTGTAGAATAAATAGTTGAAATTACTAAAAATACTTTAGCGTAAAGAGTGAGGTATTATGAGGAGGTAAACCCCTCATATGTGTAATAATTTCTACTCGTTTCAAATTTTAATGCTGCTCCTCACTTTCAGTAGAAAAAACTTTTCATGTTTATTTTTTCATTGTTTTTAAATAATGCTAGAAAATCCTGCGCCCCCCTCATTGAAAGTCTCTTCCCCCATGAGAAGTTTTTCCAAGGAAAGATCCTCCCACATAGCCCCCCACCCGACCTCAACTCCCCCCCAACCCCCAAATTAAAAAAAAATCCCCCTGAAAACGTCCGTACACTTCCCAGTAACCATTACTATATGTAAACACAGGTCAAAGGTTGTAACTTGCAACCCCTCCTACGGGGACTGTGGGGGAGTAAGTTGTCCCCAAGGACATCGTTATTAAGTTTTTCGACTATGGTGAATAAAATGGCTATCTCAGAATTTTGATCTGGTGACTTTGGGGAAAAAATGAGCGTGGGAGGGGGCCTAGGTGCCCTCTAATTTTTTTGGTCACTTAAAAAGGGCACTAGAACTTTTAATTTCCGTTAGAATGAGCTCTCTTGCGACATTCTAGGACCACTGGGTCGATACGATCACCCCTGGGAAAAAAAAACAAACAAAAAAACAAATAAACACGCATCCGTGATTTGTCTTCTGGCAAAAAATGCGAAATTCCACATTTTTGTAGATAGGAGCTTGAAACTTCTACTGTAAGGTTCTCTGATACGCCGAATCTGATGGTGTGATTTTCGTTGAGATTGTATGACTTTTAGGGGGTTGTTTTCTCCTATTCTCTATTATGAGGCAAATTTTCTTAGGCTCGTAACTTTTGATAGGTCAAACTAATTTTATACTAATTATAATCTTATAATAATATTATACTCAAACTAATCTATATTTGAAATCAGCATTAAAATGCGATTTTTTTTTATGTAACTATTGGTATCAAAATTCCATTATTTAGAGTTTCGGTTACTATTGAGCCGGGTCGCTCCTTACTACAGTTCGTTACCACGAACTGTTTGACTAAAACTATGAAACTATGACTAATGTGAGTAATTCCGTGGGTAATGACTCTGCTTGGCTGTGATAATTAAAAGAGTGATATACACCATTTTATAACTTTTTATAACCAAAAACAGAAAAAAAGTTGTCAGCTGTGATCGCTCTGAAGGATGAAGCTAATGGACAGAAACGGAACACATTTTAAAACCAAGTTTTTATGCTCTTTTCAGTGGTATAAATTAAATTCAAGTATTCCAAGCAAATTAAAAATTATTCCATTTTTATTATGCATTTCTCTTTTTTCCTTAGCAAAAAGGGGACAGGTGCCAGGTCCTCCATTTTATAGCCCCATAACATTAACCCTACAAGTCTAAAGTGGAGTATGTCTCTTTTTATTTTTGCTACGATACGAGATAGGACAATTTTGACTCCACCATTCGATTCCTCGGGTTGAGTTTACGCACGACACATAGATAGCTCATTTTTGACAAAAATGGCATATGTTGTCCTTTTATCAAAGCCGAGTGGGTAAGAGGAGACCTGTGATTTATTATTAAAGCGGCTTATCAAAATAAGGGTTGAAACGGATTCTAAGTTACTAAAACTTAATTTCTGTATATATTTCTGGGTATCCATAGGCATAACTCCCCAATAAATTGACCATAGGCTAAATTCCCAATACGGGTACCTAAAAAAAAAATTTCGTAGACAAAAAAAAATAGAATTAAAAAACAGAACTGCTTAGAATGAGTAGAAAAACTAAGATTTAGGCAACCTTCTTTCCTGAGAATACTGGTCATTATTGAAGGGCAAATAGCCTTAGAAGCCATGTTTTAAACCTTCTTTCGTCGAAAAAATTTATATTTTGTTCTTAATGTCTCTTGAGTAATTGCAATAGAAAGATTAACACAGGTTTTGTGTTAGAGATTAACACAAAACTAAGATTTAGGCAACCTTCTTTCCTGAGAATACTGGTCATTATTGAAGGGCAAATAGCCTTAGAAGCCATGTTTTAAACCTTCTTTCGTCGAAAAAATTTATATTTTGTTCTTAATGTCTCTTGAGTAATTGCAATAGAAAGATTAACACAAAGCCTGGCTTATCCACACGATTAAATTGAAAAATAATTTTTCAAATAAAAAATAAGAACAAGATTAGAAATTAGACCATAGAGAAATTTTTCTGTATGTAAGGAGGGTCCCCCCCTTAAACTAGAGCCCTTTACGATAAAGTTTAAAAGTGCTTTAGTGGGGGAATTTATGAGTGTAAAAATGCAGTTAATGGGCAATGCTGTCTTTTTTTGCCAATTGCCCTAAAAACCTCGGACTTAAATTTTGTCGCTTAAAGCAAATGCACACCTATAACATCTTCTGTTCCATAATAATCGACAATCAACTCAGACATAAAAAAATTGAAGCTGAAAAAAAACTTTTAACCAACCTTTACTATTGAGAAGCAAATGAAAACAAATTAAAGCAAAAAAAGATAAAAATATTAATCGTTCAAAATAAAACAAATTCCTTGCAAAACCAAAATAGGAAGTTTTAAACTAAAATTCAAAGAAAGAAAAGTTGAAATTTCATTGTTTGATTTTCATCTAGATCGCACTTCTTTTTATTGGTGTTCTCTCCCTTCTTTAAAAACCAAATAAATCATGTGAGGTTTATTACTTTTGATGCTTATCTTTAAACTTAATAGCTTTTTAATATTAGAAACATAATAGAGCCAATTCTTTTGATGCAAATATTATTATCAAAACTCTATTTTCTTAAATTAAGTTACTAGTAGCACGACTCACTCCTTACTTACACTTCATTACTACGAACTGTTTGACTTGAGAGCAGACAAGTGAGAATAGAGTTTGATTTCTAAAGAATCCCTTGTTTCATTTTTCTATGGTGCTTCCAATTTATTATAACTTTACCACCTAATCACTTCAGCCTCCTGTTCAAACAAATGGAGATAGTTTATTTTTAGACGGAGAAAAATTATTCGGGATAAAATCTATTTGGAAACTACAGAGGGAAGGATAGATTAGATAACGGTCTGGATTGTGTTTAAAATGTGACGAGATGAAATAGCTGCCTTTCAACGTCAAGCATTATTATCTTCAACGTCGCCACTCTTAGAATTTGTGGTGCCAGGGCAATATTAACCTCCCCTCCCTATGAGAGCTTGTAAGTGATCAACGTAATATCCATCAAAACTAATTTCGGCAGCTCCTTTTCAGCCAAAATATCTAGGACAGCTTTCCCTAACCCCTCCCCCTTGAATAGCCATAGTCTTCAAGTTTTTTTTCGGTGGAAAATAATAACGAAGCTGATGATACAGGAATTAGAACGCATTTGAGTGGCTAAAACTTAGCTTCTTAAAAAAAGAAAAAGTGGGACTATTCGTAGAAATCTTATAGCTTGATATCTTTAGTCCCCTTTGCTGATTAAACTTTAAAAAAAAAATTAACCGAAAGTAAGGTGGAGCGTAAAAATTTGTAACAAACAGAAAATATTGCGTATGCGAAGGGGCTCATCGCCTCCTAAACATCTCGGTCTTTATGTTAAAGTTTGAAATTTGTGCCAATTCTATAATAATTAAATAAAAAAAACAAATTATTTTAACTGAAAGTAAGGAGCGACATTAAAACTTAAAACGAACAGAAATTACTTCGTATATGAAAGGGGCTGCTTCCTCATCAACGCCCCGCTCTTTACGCTAAAGTTTGACTCTTTCTCTCAACTCTCCTTTTTAAAACAGTAAAAAACTTTAGCGTAAAGAGCGGGGCGTTGATGAGGAAGCAGCACCTTTCATATACGAAGTAATTTCTGTTCGTTTTAAGTTTTAATGTCGCTCCTTACTGTCAGTTAAAAAAAAACTTGTTTTTTTTATTTAATTTCTGAACGTTTTTGGATCAATGCATGTTTTGATTTTGGCTCTCCGCAGAGGAATAATTAAAACAAAATTTGCATATTTATTTTTATGGATAAATGGCTTTCTCATAGTTTCGATCGAATCATTTTGAGAAAAAAGGAGCGGGGGAGGAAACCTAGTTGCCCTCCGATTTTTTGGTTACTTAAAAAGGCAACTAAAACTTTTAATTTTTTACGAATGTTTTTATTAGCAAAAGATATAAGTACCTTATAAATTAGCTTACGTAACGAACTTTTGTATTCTCATGTTTTTATTACATATATATAGGGTTTCACCCCCAGGTCAGTACCTCGCTCTTCACATTAAAGCTTAAATTTTGTCCCAATTCATTAAGAATGACCCCTGAATCACAAAAGCCGTAGAATAATTAGTTGAAATTACTAAAAATACTTTAGCGTAAAGAGCGAGGTATTAGGAGGAGGTGAGCCCCTCATATGCGTAATAATTTCTGTTCGTTTTAATTTTTAATGCTGCTCCTACTTCCAGTTGAAAAAAACTTTTTCATATTTATTTTTTCATTGTGTTTTTTAAATAATGCTAGAAAATCCTGCGCTCCCTTCATGGAAATTTTCTTCCCCCATGACAAATTCCTCGATGGAAAGTTCCGACAACATATTCCCCTCTTCTCAACCCCTCCACCCCGAATAAAAAAAATCCCCCTGAAAACGTCTGTACACTTCCCAATAACTATTACTATATGTAAGCACTGGTCAAATTTTGTAAATTGTAGCCCCTCCCACGGGGACTGTGGGGGAGTAAGTCGTCCCCAAAGACATAGTTATAAGGTTTTTCGACTACGCTGAATAAAATGGCTATCTCAGAATTTTTATCCGTTGACTTTGGAAAAATAATTAGCGTGGGAGGGGGGCCTAGGTTCCCTCCATTTTTTGGTCACTTAAAAAGGGCACTAAAACTTTTCATTTCCGTTAGAATGAGCCCTCTCGCAATATTCTAGGACCACTGGGTCGATACGATCACCCCTGGAAAAAAAAAACACAAAAAAACAACAAATAAACACGCATCCGTGATCTGCCTTCTGGCAAAAAATACAAAATTCCACATTTTTGTAGATAGGAGCTTGAAACTTCTACAATAGGGTTCTCTGATACGCTGAATATGATGGTGTGATTTTTAGGGGATGTTTCCCCCTATTTTCTAAAAGAAGGCGAATTTTCTCAGGCTCGTAACTTTTGATGGGTAAGACGAAACTGGATGAAACTTATATATTTAAAATCAGCATTAAAATGCAATTCTTTTGATGTAGCTATTGGTATAAAAATTCCATTTTTTAGAGTTTTGGTTACTGTTGAGCCGGGTCGCTTCTTACTACAGTCTGTTACCACGAACTGTTTGATGACCGCTGAATCACAATGGCCGTTTAAATTTGAATTGAAAGCTCTTTCAAAAACACTAAAAATAACCTTGCAGTAAATAGCGAAGTTTTGAGAAGGCAGCGAATCCTGTCATATACGTAATTATTTGTGTTCATTTTAAATTTTAGCGTTGCTCCTTACTTTCAATTGAAAAAACTTGTTGCTTGATTTAATTTCGGATCATTTTTTTTAAATAGCGCTGGAAAGTCCAGAGCCCTGTCCGTGTAAAATTTCCTTTCCCCATGAAAGATTCCTCCAGCACAACCTCCAATTCCTCCGACGTAAAGAAAAAAGATCCTCCAAAGTAACAAGCCTCCTTCCCTTCACCAGAAAAATCCCCCTGAAAACGTCTGTATGCTTCCCAATAACAAATACTATAGGTAAACAACGGGCAAAGTTCATAACTTGTAGCCCTTCCCCCAGGGAATGTGGGGGGTTAAATCACCCTCGAAGACATAGTTATTATATTTTTCAACCATTCTGAAAAAATTGCCAATAAAACAACATAAACACGAACTCGTGATCTCTCATCTGACAACAAATGCGAAATTCCACATTTTTGTACATAGGAGCTTGAAATCTCTATAGTTAGGTTTTGTAGTATGGTGAATCTGATGGTGTGATTCTCATCAAGATTAATTAACGTTTTGGAGGTTCTTTCCCCTTTTTTAAAAATTAGAATTTTTTTTAGTCTCGTAACTTCTGATGAACACCGTTAAATTTGATGAATTTTGTATAATTCGAAAAAGCATCCCAATTCCATTTTTTGACGTATATACTGTTGATAAAATTCTATTTATTAAGGTTTTGGTTACTATTGAGCCGTGTCGTTTCTTACTTACAGCTCGTTACTACGAACGGCTTGACAAAACAATGCATACAGAAAAACTAATGTATTCCAGTTTAAAGCTTTGTTCAATTTTATTGGCTTAAAATTTATATAGCCTATAGTAGTGTAACAGAAACATTATGAATATAAATTTATAACACTTTATTATTTGTGTGTGTTTTTTCTCTTGTTTGTACTCCTCTAGGGCATTTTTGTAATATATCGAAAGCGTACAAAAATGAAATGTTATTATCACTTTTAATAGCAGGAGAGTCTATGAGGTTTCAAAAGGCGGATTAATCTAGATCAGACCTTTTTTTTGACAAACACTAACGGGGTAGTGTCATTAGCTTGCAGAAATAAGTTCTAAATTTTAACCGATGAAAACAAAAGGCACACTTTTTACCACAGAGCTGTATTAAAGTAAATCTCTCTTTGGTACCTACATTCATCTGGTCTCAAGTAATCTTTATCGTTGGTAGTAATTAGAAACATGGCCCACAAAATTACTTTAAAAATACTGCTGAAATTAAAATTTTGAATGGTACTTTATGCTCGAGGGGTACGCTTAAACATAAATAAGTTCTAAACTAGCCGAAATGAACCGATTTGATGAAGTGAAAAATCAATACGATTTGATATCCTCATCCATTCTTCCACAGCTTAACTTTACTGAAGGGGGACAACGTGTATGCATTCCAAGAAATACTTCTTCATATAATATCCTTTTTCCACTTACCTTTGTTAAATAGCTCCAAAGATTATTTTTATAGCTTGTCGAAATTTGTCCAGAATTTTTAATACTTGCTCCATTTCCAGACACCTGATTAACAGAAGCTTCACTATCTTTTCCAGGATTCTGAAGACCCCTGGATAAAATTAAATGAATCGTTAGAGAGAATTTTCTGCTATGCTAGATTTTACAGGACTAATGAGGCAAAAATTGGTAGACGAATCCTTTGTATTGCTAAAGCCAAAGAGAAGAATTAAGGAGTGAAGCGATTCTCACATACACAAAAAACAGCCTTATACACGGCTTTAATGGGTACTCTTAAATTAATCATACAATCGTTGTTTCATGTAGAACTTCTTTTTCATGTATTTAAAACCTCAGTCGAGAATCAAAAGAACGTATCTCCACAATTGTAAATTTTCTGAAGAGTAAAAACAATCTCACAACCTTTTTTATTTCCCCCCCAATACCTGTAAAACAAAAATGGATCGATACGTAAAATCAATGTATGTCAATCCGTTTTTGTTTTGCGGTTATCAGAGGGTAAATAAAACAGTCCGGTTTATGAATCTACTCTTCTGAGAATTTACAATTATAGAGATTCGTTCTTTTGATACCCGTCTGGTGATATATTCTACGTTATTCTTTTTTGTATAAACTATGTTTTAAAATTTTGGTGTTATGTCTTATTTTCAATATAAATTGAAGGACCAGTAAGGTAGCTAAAACGACAGCTATTTATGTAGGGCTGAATCTTGTTGGAATTAAATTGTATTGGTTAGAGTTAGATGTTGTTTCAGTTTGAAGGGTGAGCTGTGTTGGGTTGAGATGCATAAAAACAGTCTATAAAAGTAGTTGTAAAACTCAAGAAACACATCCTCTGAGTGAACTTTCAGTGTTTTTGAAACTATAAAAAAGAAAGTAAAACAGTTCAAAATAGGGATGAAACCTTTTTATTGACAGTGAACAGATATAAAATTATTAAAATGGATATTTCGAACACATATACAGTGTTCATCATCAGCAGTAAAACTCTGATGAACGATGTATATGTGTCCGAAATATCCAGTTAAATAATTTTATATCTGTTCACTGTCAATAAAAAGGTTTCATCCCTATTTTGAACTGTTTTACTTTCGTCATGGAAAGGCAGTGTGGTCTTCGAAGTTATCTAAAAAAAAGAAATAAGTTACTTTTATTGTTTGAGAAGTGTGAGAGTGGACGGGTTACCACTTGGAGATAGAAGGAAGTACATGCTTCGGTCTATGCATCAAAAATGTCGTAATAATTGTTCTTTATACATCTTTCACTCAAAGTATGAGTAGGAGAATGTTAAAAATTGGTAAAACTATTGAATGCCGTTTTGGGATGGTTTTTAGGGAACTTTTGGGGATCCACTTTTGGAGTAGGTCAATAATTGGATAGGAATGCTGGAAAAGAAGGGTATTGGGGGATATTAAGCTTGGGAAATCCCTGAGACTTGGACTGGACCATAGAGCTTTTTTTTCTGTACGCTGATCGTGGACTGTAACATATTTATATGTTTAATATTTATTGTTGTCACTCACTTTTTTTCGTTTTAAAATGGCCCTTCTTCACAATCGTACCAACAAATTATTATTGATAATTTTTCCAAGAATTAATTTTACTACCTTAAATTGTTTTAAAGTTTTATTTTCATTTATGGAAAATCCCTCTGATATAATTAATGCATCAAATTAAAAAATAAATAACTGTTGCTCCTTTGATGGTATTTTATCTCAGTTTTTTTTTCCAAAGTAGTATGAAGCACAAAAGCGAACAAAAATCCTTTTGCGTGAGCTACTTCTTCCTTCCAGCACGAAAAAACAATCAAACAAGGTTTCTCAGCATGCAAAGATGCAATAAATCTAATAAATAGCTTATATTTTAGTTTCTAAGGTTAACTGGGTAGATCCTAAGCAATTCAATAAATTCATTCCGGATACCACCCTTGCTCCCATAAGAGACAAGTTAAGTGACTGATAACGACCTCTGGAAGGTACATTATCTTATAAAACTCAGGCTTATATTAGATTCCAAGATTAGACGTCTGTGACTGATCAATAGTCTAATTCTTAGCATGGATTATGAAGTTATGCAAGAAAGTTTATGGTCCTTTCACACTACGACTCAGAATTTTTCTTACTAGCAGAACTTTGTGCATTTTACTACGTTATGCTATCTTGAAGAGCAATATTGTCCGTAATTTAGGCAGTGTCAAACAGACTCAAGGTCTACATGATATTTTAAACTACGTAACTTGACGCTAGGTCATGAAAAAGCCACCATAGTAGCAACACAATGAAATTTCTATGCAAACAATTAATAAATTTTGAAAATAAATATATAAAATTTTCCTAGAAAACCTTTTTCGCTGGATTGAAGCTTGACCTTATTTCCATCCCATGTTTTTGATTTTTCAATAGCTTGCTTATGACGATTAAAATAATTTAGGGTAATGATTATGGTTTCGCGGGATTTTTACAATTGTCTAACATGAAAAGACTTGTTGAATGATGATAGGTCATAATTAACGCAGTGTCACTTAGCTACTTTGTATAGCCAATTACACATATATTCTGAAAGCCACTTTAGTGCTTAAGTGTATTAAGCTGAAGAAAGTATTTTATCAGATATAGGTTGCTTGATTCAAGGAGATATGTTTAGCTACCTTACAATTAGTGATAATTACATAAGACCAGCCAAAAATTGCATGACCAATTTCTTTTGACAAGTTTAATAATCTATATATAATTACTAATTGGGTTAGTTGGCTCCAATTTTATCAAAATTGTGCGACTTCTTATGCCAGAGAACTGGAACTACTTATTGACAGTCGAGTTTTGTCTGTCATATAAAAGTAGATCTCATAAAAACAGTAACCAATTTAGTATGTAGCTTTGATAAGTCGTCATGGGCTGTGTACCGAGTTGAAAATTTTAGGGAAAGCTCTATTGGAGGAGAGAATCAATTTGAATTTCGTGGTGAGTGAGGGGACTTTGAATTTTCTGTTTGGGAGGGGGAACGATGGCTTCTAGTGCTCGGAACTAAAACGCTAAAGTAATCCAGTAATAATTTTAATCCAGTGGCCATTTACTTGAAAAGTCGTTCTTAAAGAATTGGGGACTTAAAGTTAAACTTTAACACAAAGAGAATGAGGTTGAGGAGCGGTTAATCCACTTCATTTGAAAAAGTAATTTTTTTTTTATTTTAATTTGTAACGTCACTCTTTACTTTCATTTGAGAAAAATAATTTTTTTATTTAATCACTACCATAAAACGGTGAGAATGTAAAACCAAAACACTTATATATTAGCGGAAAAGTATATAATTAGTATCGCATTTTAAAACTCTTGCTGGAAAAGGGGAAGGTCTCCTTAGCCCATTAACGTCCAAGACCAGTTACCGGTAAAATTTTGCAATGTTTCTTTAGTGCAGTGAAATAAGGTTTTAGCTTTAAACATTTGTGATGTCAAATGTTTTTTCCGGACCAACAGTGTAACCATGGTGCTGTATTCCCATATTAGAACATTGGGTTTGTCTGGAACTGAAGGACACATAGGGATGCAGATCTTTTGTCGCGTTTAAATAGTTTGCATACAAGATAAATTAAAGTTAGGCATGGAATGGCTCGTAGCACATTTACAAGTGAAGTCTGACACTCTCTGCACTCGAGTCATGCAATTTTTTCTGCACACATGGCATCGATACTTCTTCTGGTTGATTTTTGCGGAGCTCTTACTATGACCTGGACCGTAGGTGCCAGCGAATGAAACCGGATTTTCCCCTGGTGAAACGGTGCTATATTGCCATAGTTTTTTGCTACATAACTTTCCTTCTTTTCAATGGGTTTTTCGAGACATTAAATAAAAAAAACTAATTTTTTTAGCTGAAAGTTAGGAGCGACATTAAAACTTAAAACAAACAGAAATTACTCCGTATATGAAATGGGTTGTCCCCTCCGCAATCCCTCGCTCTTTACGCTAAAGCTTTTAATTGTTTTAAAAAGTAGAATTGTGGCAAAGAGTCAAACTTTAGCGTAAAGAGCGAGGGATTGCGGAGGGGACAACCCATTTCATATACGGAGTAATTTCTGTTCGTTTTAAGTTTTAATGTCGCTCCTTACTTTCAGCTAAATTTTTTTTTTTTTTTATTTAATTTCTGAACGTTTTTGAATTAATGCATGTTTGGTTTTGGCTCTCCGCACATAAATTATTAAAATGAAATTTGCATATTAATTCTTTTTTGGCTAAATGGCTTTCTCTTAGTTTTGATCAGGCAATTTTGAGAAATAAGGGGTGGAGAAGGAGGCTTAGTTGCCCTCCAATTTTTCGGCTACTTAAAAAGGCAACTAGAACTTTCAATTTTTAACGAACGTTTTTATTAGTAAAAAATATACGTAACTTAAGAATTAACTTACGTAACAAACTTTCATAACCATATATTTTTATTATGTATACGAGGGGGTTTGTACCCTCGTTAATACCTCGATCTTTACACTAAATCGTAAGTTTTGTCCCAATTCTTCAAGAATGACCCTTGAATCAGGAAGGCCGTAGAATAAATAGTTGAAATTACTAAAAATACTTTAGCATAAAGAGCGAGTTATTTATCTCCTCCTAAATACCACGCTCTTTATGCTAAAGTATTATTAGAACCCCTCATATTCGTAATAATATCTGTTCGTTTTAAGTTTCAATGCTACTCCTTCCTTTCATTTGAAAAAAGTTTTCATGTTTATTTTTCATTGTTTTCTTATAGTAATGCTAGAAAATCCTGCACCCTTTTCATTGAATTTTTCTTCCCCCATGACAGATTCTTCCAAGGAAAGATCCTCCAAAAGAGCCCCCTTTCCTCAGCCCCACCCCCAAGCAAAATAAAATCCCCCTGAAAACGTCTGTACACTTCCCAATAACCATTACTATATGTAAACACTGGTCAAAGTTTGTAACTTGCAGCCCCTCCCCCAGGGATTGTAGGGGAGTAAGTCATCCCCAAAGACATAGTTCTTATGGTTTTCGACTATGCTGAGCAAAATGGCTGTCTCAAAATTTTGATCCGTTGACTCTGGGAAAAAATGAGCGTGGGAGGGGGCCTAGATGCCCTCCAAATTTTTCGGTCACTTAAAAAGGCCACTAGAACTTTTCATTTCCGTTAGAAGGAGCCCTCTTGCGAAATTCTAGGACCACTTGGTTGATACGATGTCCCCTGGGAAAAAAAACAACAAAAAAACAAACAAATAAACACGCACCCGTGATTTGTCTTCTGACAAAAAATACAAAATTCCACATTTTTGTAGATAGGAGCTTGAAACTTCTACAGTAGGGTTCTCTGATATGCTGAATCTGATGGTGTCATTTTCGTTAAGATCCTACGACTTTTAGGTGGTGTTTTCCCCTATTTTCTTAAATAAGGCAAATTTTCTCAGGCTCGTAACTTTTGATGGGTAAGACTAAACTTGATGAAACTTATATATTTAAAATCAGCATTCAAATGCGATTCTTTTGATGTAGCTATTGATATCAAAATCAATTTTTTAGAGTTTTGGTTACTATTGAGCCGGGTCGCTCCTTACTACAGTTCGTTACCACGAACTGTTTGAAAATCTCTTCAAGCAATTTTCACATACAGTGAGCATGGCAAGTAATATTTGCGAGTCAAGCTGTGTATGAAGATAGTGGCTTGTGAAGAAATTGTCAAAGAAGACTCTGTGATGAGCTGCCTTTAAACAACAGACAATGCACTTGTGAGCATCTGTGGACTTAAAGGTATTAATGGCTGTTACTCACTCTTCCCACGGTCTAGATCAATGTTGAAGGGATATCCATTAGAAAAAGCTATCACTTAAGCTTTGTATCCGAATCTGATTGGTTTTCTTTGGATAAACATTTTACAATGTGAAGATCAAATAAAGGTAACACTTGTTCATCCATGGTTGTGTTTTTTGTTGTTTTTTTTTTTTTTGACAGAACGTCCCATAGTGCTAAAGTATAGTGTAATGGCATCTACAAGGGGCTTCACTTTAGCTATTTTGTCACTATCCTAGAGCTCATTATTGTTTCCAAAGTGTAGTAACAGGTCGTCCGAACAGGACCAGCTCATTCTCTCACAGGAAGGAGATGATATCCTTATTGTAGCAAAGTTCCCTAAAAACTGTCAAGTTCTTCAAAGTTTAATGTAAAGCTGTTATAACGATTCTCAGAAGATCAACATATCATGTTTTCTCCCATATGATCACAGCCTGAATAGTTTCTTCCTAAAACTGACAAAAACAAGAGCTAAGAGCTCATATGGCACTTGTGACGAGGCGAGAAGAGCTAAGAGCCAAGAAATCATATGGTATGAGCTCTAACAAAATTCTATGAATCAATAGATTGATTTAAAAAGGAAAATAAGAGGCTTAATGCCGGTCAAGATTTAAAATAAGAGCTCTGAGTCACAAAGTCCTTCTAAAAATCAAAATTCATTAAGATCCGATCACCCACTGGTAAGTTACAAATCCCTAATTTTTTCTAATTTTTCCTCTCCATTTTGCCCCCTAGATGGTCGAATCTGGGAAAACGACTTTATCAAGTCAAATTGTGCAGCTCCCAGACACACCTAGCAATTTTCATCGCCCTAGCACGTCGAGAAGCATCGAACTCGCCAAATCACTGAACCCCTCCCCCCAACTCCCCCAAAGAGAGTGAATCCAGTACGACTCTGTTAATCACGTATCAAGGACATTTGTTTATTCTATCCACCAAGCTTCATCCCGATTCCTCCACTCCAAGTGTTTTTCCAAGATTTCCCCCTCCAACTCCCCCCAATGTCAAAAGTTCTGGTCGGGATTTGAAATAAGAGCTCTGAGACATGAATTCCTTCTAAAAATCAAATTTCATTACGATCCGATCATCTATTCGTAAGATAAAAATACCCCAATTTTCATGTTTTCCATGAATTCTGGTTTCCCCCTCCTACTCCCCCGAATGTCAAGGATCTGGTTGGAATTTGAAATTACAACTTCAAAGCACAAGATCCATCTAAATATCAAATTTCTGTAAGATCTGGTCACCCTTTCGCCCTTTCATAAGTTACAAATACCTCAACTTTCAAAATTACCCCCCCCCCCCAATTCCACCAAAGACATCAGATCCAGTCCAGTTATGTCAGTCACGTATCTTAGACAGGTTTCTATTCTTCCCAACCAGTTTCATCCTGATCTCACCGCTTTAAGTATTTTCTAAGATTTCCGGTCCCCCCAAATGCCCCCCCCCAAATACGCTTGATCCGGTTGAGATTAAAAATAAGATATCTGAGTTACGAGATCCTTCTAAATATGAAGTTTCATGAAGATCCGATCACTCCTTCGTAAGTTAAAAATACGTCATTTTTTCTTATTTTTCAGAATTACCCCCCCCCCCCCCGCAACTGAGCGGATCCGTTCCAATTATGTAAATCACGTATGCAAGACTTCTGCTTATTTTTCCAACCAAGTTTCATCCCAATCCCTCCAATCTAAGCGTTTTCCATCACTTTAGGTTTCCCCACCCCAAACTTCCCCCAACGTCACCAGATCTGGTCAGGATTTAAAATAAGAGCTTTGAGACACGATATCCTTCTAAATATCAAATTTCATGGAGATCCAATCACCCGTTCGTAAGTTAAAAAATACCTTATTTTTTCTAATTTTTCAGAATTACCCCCCCCCCCCCCAACTACTCCAAAGTGAGCGGATTCGTTCTGGTTATGTCAACCATGTATCTAGGACTCGTGTTATTTTTTTCCCACCAAGTTTCATCCCGATCCCTCCACTCCAAGTGTTTTCCAAGTTTTAGGTTTCCCCCTACCAACTCCCCCCCCCCCCCAATATCACCAGATCCGGTCGGGTTTAAAATAAGAGCTCAGAGCTACGATTTCCTTCTAAATATCAAATTTCATTGAGATCCGATCATCCGTTCGTAAGTTAAAAATACCTCATTTTTTTAATTTTTCAGAAATACCCCCCCCCCCCCAAGTACCCCAAAGAGAGCGGATCCGTTCTGTTTATGTCAATCATCTATATAGGACTTGTGTTTATTTTCCCACCATGTTTCATCCCGATCCCTCCACTCTAAGTGTTTTCCAAGTTTTAGGTTTCCCTCTCCCAACTCCCCGCCCCCGTCACCAGATCCGGTCGGGATTTAAAATAACAGCTCTAAGACACGATATCTTTCTAAACATCAAATTTCATTGAGATCCAATCACCCATTCGTGAGTTGAAAATACCTCATTTTTTCTAATTTTTAGGAAATACTCCCCCCCCCAACAACCCCAAAGAGAGCGAATCAGTTCGATTATGTCAATCATGTATCTGGGAATTGCGCTTATTTTTCCCATCAAGTTTCATCCCGATATCTCCACTCTAAGTGTTTTCCAAGATTTTAGGTTCCCCCCCCCTCCAACTCCCCCCAATGTCATCATATCCGGTCGGGATTTAAAACAAGAGCTCTGAGATACAATATCATTCCAAACATCAAATTTCATTAAGTTCCAATCACCCGCTCATAAGTTAAAAATACTTCATTTTTTCCATTTTTTGAGAATTAACCGGCCCCCCACTCGCCCCCCCAGATGGTCAAATCGGGAAAACGACTATTTCTAATTTAATCTGGTCCGGTCTCTGATACGCTTGCCAAATTTCATCGTCCTAGCTTACCTGGAAGTTCCTAAAGTAGCAAAACCGGGACCGACAGACAGACAGACCGACAGAATTGGCGATTGCTATGTCACCTGGTTAATACCAAGTGCCATAAAAATTGGTATTCAGGTATGCTTATCACGTGAATGGCCTTGTCTCCCAGCCTTGGTAGTAATTCTGATGGAAGATATTCAGACTGCTGTCTTTTTCTGCTTTGGCGCATCCCTTTTTTTTTTTTTTTTTTTTTTTTTTTTTTTTTTTTTTTTTTTTTTTTTTTTTTTTTTTTTTTTAATGACTTGGATTTTCTAGATGCAAGTTTTGTCCAACAAACAAAAGGACAGTTTGTACAGTTGTTCATAAAAAAAAAGGACAACTATCCTTGCGATACAGTTGTACTGTTGGGGCTGCTTTCCTACTACGGCTTAGTGGAACGTCGTCTAAATCTTCAGCAACCAAAGTTAAAGTGGAAAAAAGTTCAGATAGTTTATCTCCTTTTACATCGTCTATTGTGGAAGTATGGATGATGGCAAGCCCTATCGTCCCTGCAAGATCCCTTGGAAGATAAATAAAGAGTCTCTGTTGTCTTCACCACCTTCTTCTTCGTCAATGACTACGCCCACATTAGGTGGAATTATGACCATCTCAATTTCTTCTGGTCATCAGTTAGTTTGTATAGTATTATAGCAGTTTCTTTAACAAGTAAGAATCGTTTGGGAGGAATCTATATACTAAAATGTACCATCAATTCCAGACCTATATGATAATTTGCAGTAACGAAAAGCCCAACATTCACAATTGGGAATACTTTTAGTTATCCAATACTTTGTCCTTACTCTATGTACATTTTAATATAAATGTATCATAGATTCCAAAATGGGTAAATATAGAGTTTTAAAACACTGAAAGAAAATTTGTCAGATAGTAACATTTGGTGTATTTCCACCAAAACATTGGTTTAAAAACTGACTCTTAGCTATATTTTAGAAACTTTTTAAAACCTACACGGTTCCAATTTAGGAAGCATAAAATTCTACGATGTTGCAGGTTAGCCCTAGGTTTTTATGAAAGACATAAAACTTGCCCGAGCTGCTATCTTCTGGGCCAAAAAAATTCAAATGAAACGTTTCCAAATGGGACCTTTGGAACAAATGGGTTAAGATAACGTTTTAAATTCGACACACCTTCAATTCTGCCCCTTTCCCTCTTTCATAGTAGCCATAGCTTTGGCGCCTTTTGTTTTGCTCGGATAATCTTTTTCCAGTGGATGTTGAGCCATAGTTTGTCCTTGCTGGACCCCTGGATTCACTTCAATGGGATATAGCTTGCTATAGAGTCGACTATGACCTGCTGGTACTTTTCAGCTATTTTCTCGGGTCCTTCAGAGAGGAAGGCTCTCGGCTGCTGAGAAGCATGAGCACTTCTTAAGCCATCCTAATCTCCTTTGTATATTGCCAGATTCGTCGTTCGATCTTTATTGGGGGAGGAAAACGAAGATTTACCAGCGCAATGACTGCAAAGTGGTCACCTTTGGAGACATGAGCGTCAGTCTTAAAGGAGTCTGGGTGATCCGTAAGGAAGGGATCAAGACAATAGTTTTGCTACCAAGCCCTATGATGGGCGTTGAAGTCTCTATGAAGGGGTAATTGTAGACTTAGATTATTTAACCAAAATGTAATCAAGGTATCTTGTAATCTGGTAAGTTGGAGGGTTATACGTGGCCCCAATGATCACGAGCTTATTTGGAAACGTTAAATGTTGCCCTAGCCAAGAGAGCTTCTTTACCTTCTGAGTATGGGAGATTCCGGCATGAGAATCGTAAATGGCTCTTTACACAAACAGAGACATTTCTTCCTCCATAGTTTGCACCGTCAGTACATAATCAGTCCCGCCTAAGGAGTGTGTACCCCTGCATGGTAACCTCGCTGCTCAGTGTCTCGTGGTTGAGATTGGTGTCAGTAGTGCACATAACAGATGGTTAAACAGAGCTAATCAAGTGTAAGAGCTGGCCTAATTTGATTCCTCATACATTGCAGTAGGCTACCATAAGCACATCCATTTGGAATGTCCCGAGACTCTAAGCGGGCAAGCCTATTAGGCTTAGGCCACTTGTCTGCCTGTGAGTCCAAGCAAGTTCATTCCCCCCCTTTTGCATTTAAGCCCAGTCGACAATGACCGTCATGAGTCAACCCAAAAATCTCGATTACCAGTTTGTTCTATGACTATCTGCTTTAGTTCTGCCCTAAGATGAATGGATGGATGATAGAATATCTATCAACAAGTAAAAAGGACATCATTTTATACAATCTTGAAAAGGCTTATGCCAGCTTTGCCTCTCACTCAGGCTGTAGGTCTTGACTTTTTATCCAATTGGCCCAGGACTGAAGGCATTTTGATTTTGGTGGCCAAAAGGTCGTCGAAAGGAGGTCAGTTTGATTCGAGACCTATTTTGATGGATTTTAACCAAGTAAAAGAGCCTTGTCGGGTAGTAAGCCTAAAATAGGCCGAAGGATCCAAACAGCAGAGTATTCCTTAGATGGAGAATAGAGTCCAAGGGCGCCGACAGAAAATTTTCCAGGGAGGTCCAAACGCCAAAATGTCAGTGGTGGTTGGGTGACAGGGAATACATTTAAGAAAAAAGTTTCGTAGGAATAAGCGTATTTTAAATACTCTTAGGAAAAAAACTCTCAAATAAAAAGAGCAATGCAAAACGAAACAAAATGTAGGAAATTTTAAACGACAAGGATTCCTTGCAAAGGGATCAATTTATTCGATCAATAATATATTTAATTATTATGCACTTAATTTTAAAAGAAAATCGAACTCGAACCAAAGTTACAGAAGGATTTATTACTTCTGTAAGTTACAACAGATGTAGAATTGTCTTTATGCAGTTTCGTACGCTTTAGAATAGTTTACAGAAGGAGTAGAGCTACTCCAAAATCATCCTGCCTGCATAGATACCACGTTTCAATTTTATAACAGCCACGTAAAACGTACCTCTTTCATAACGGGACAATTCTCCCCCTTGAACTTAAATCTATTAAATATTCAGACATTAGAAAAAATAGAAAAGCGAAAGAAAAACAAAATTTAAACTTACTATCCAGCTGTCAAATTGACCCTCTTTATTTTTATTGTTTTATTCAACTAAATAAAATGAACTGGTTAAACAAAAATTTCGTCAAAAAAAACCTTATCGAAAATTTTCTGACTAAAGAAAACTGGAAGTAAAAAGTGACTTGGACCAATATTCACAAAAACTAAAAATGAAATTCTATGGTAATTGCTACACCCGCAGTATTAGCTTTTTATGCTGATTGTAAATAAACATTATTGTTTCAGTTTACTGTTACCCACCCAAAACCAAAAATCTGAGAAAATTTGAAAATTTTTTTGAAAAAAGGGGAAACATCCCCAAAAAAGAAAGCGATCTTATTGAAAATCACTTTATTAGATACATCAAATTAGAGAACCCTACCATAGAGGTTTCAAGTTCCAATCCTCAAAATGTGGAATTTCGCAGTTCTTCAAAAGAAACATCGTCAATGCATTTTTATTTGTTTTCTTTTTTCCAGGGGTGATTGTATCAAACAAAAGGTCCAAGATATTTGGGAGGGAGCTGATTAAAACGTAAATTTAAAGCTCTTTTTCAAGTGGCCTTACTGGGCCAGGGCACCCAGTATGGTTTTTGCAAACAGTATGGTTTCTTGCTATAGGCACCAAACTACGACTTTACCCTGAAGAGGACGCTTTTGAAATCAATTTAAAATTATGAGAAGCTAATTGATTTAAAAGTATCAATATCTATATTTTGGGCTTCCCAGTTGCAAAATAGTAAAGCCACAGGGTAAGCAGTACTAGATTCAACCAAGTTGATTCGCTTTATTTGTAATAAGGTTTGGCCACGTTTGATGATCTGTAATTGCGTATCAGCTATAAGGAGAGGGGAAGGAGTGGTTCATTATTTAGGTGGGGGTATGGTAAACTCCTAAAAAAGCATATTTTAATGGACAAACTGCTTACTGCAGTTTGGCTTCCGGTCAGGTCTGAGCTGTCAACATGCTCATCATGTTTTAGCGCAGCTTATTAAGGAAGCCACTCGGAATAGTTATAGTCTTTATTTTTGCATCCTTGATATATCTAGAGCATTCGATAGTGTTTGCCATGCTCAGGCTTGGTATGCTCTTAGTCAGCTTGGTGTGAATGCGTCTGTGATTCTGGTTTTGAAGTTTTGGTATTCAAATTCTTATTTAAGATTAAAGTCAGGAAATGGTGATTTTTTCGGACATATACCAGTCAAGTGTGGAGTGAGACAGGGAGGAGTTCTCTCTCCTCATATCTTTAATGCTTCTATTAAAAATGCTTTGTCTGGTATACGTAGTTCTTGTTTTACAGGATTCACAGACGTATCACACTTAGCTTATGCTGACGACTTGCTTCTTATTAGCCGAACTGAGGCCGGTTCTGTCTGATCCATTGCTGATGCATTTGCAAGAATTGGATTATTGCTAAATGTAGATAAATGTGAATTTCTCATATTTAATGGGGTTAGTTCGTCACATCCTTTGGATTGCATTTCTTTTTCCGTACCGCAAATTACTTCTTTTCGATGGCCTGGGATTTCTGTTTGCAATTCTTTAAGTTCTTTTCGTTTTCAGATGATTCGGGATATTCAATTTAAGCTTAAACTGGGGCATTCTAAAATTGTTGGAAATCGTGGACATTTCCGGCGACAAGCACTTACAAAGCTGTACTCGATTTTCTGCGACCATTCTGTGTTATTTTGTGCTGGTTTTTGTTTATGCTTTCGAATAAAGGTGACGTAAAGAGGGTCAAGACGGATTATTATCGGTATTTAAAGTTCCTACTTTATTTACCACGATCATTTCGGAACCGAAGGTTAATTAGTAAATATCAGGCATCGGCTATTGTTCTTTCAGTGGAAAAACTAAGTTCAAATTTAATTGATGAAGCGCCAATCTGTCTTGGTCCTAACAATCATCTTATCCGCCTCTTTTGCTAAATTGTTATTTTTTTTCTTGTATTTGTGTTATTTGTTTTTGTGTTTTTTTTGTGTTCTTTGTGTTATTTGTAGTTCTTTGTTTTTCTCCTTGTACTCCACTTTTTCCCTTTTTGTAAGTGGGTAAGAAATAAATTATTATTATTATTATTATTATTATTATTACTCTTCATGAGGCTCTAGATAAATGTTGATAGAGGTTGAGGAAGTAGGAATTAATTAAATTGTTTCTCTATACAGCTAAGATGTTACATTCCCATATCCGGCAAGGCAGGTCATCATCAGCCCCGCCAGAGAATTTCCTTGGAATGGCAAATACGCTAGGAACTTAGTTTCCAGCAATTTCAAATGGTAATATTTTTCTCTTTCTATTTGTATGAAGTACTTCAATATGTTTAAACAAATATATGTAATGTATTATTGGATAAAAAAAAAATGTATTATTACAGAGGTTGTGATGGCTTCAGTTATGCAGAAGGTCAAAGTCATATAGAATTTCCATCCATACAAACGATAATATTCCTTTTCATCCAACCGAAATTCTTTATTAGTAATATTAAAAGGACTTTTTACCAAAATTGCTATTCATCGCCGATTTTTTAAGTATATTCAAATTTTATTCACAAGTGAAATTGCAAATTTATACGTAGGACGGCACTAATCAACGTACAATTACTGATTTACATATTTTAAAAGAAATTAACCAGTGACTTAAGGGACCGGTACCTCAAATTTTATCTTGGTTAGGCCTTGGCATGATTTGGAAAACAATGAGAAATTAAATAAAAAGCAGCTTTCAAACTGAAAGCAATCAACAGATTTTAAACCTATTTGAACAAATTTTGTCTCTATATGAAAGGGGCTGTCTCTTCCGTTGCTCCTTTCTATTTACTGTGACGTTTGGCTTTTGCCAAAATTTCTTAAGAAAATTTGCAATTGAAAAAAAAAAAAGATTCTTCAAAGAGCTAAAAAACTTTTGTTCAATGAGCAATGTGTTGAGAAGGGGAGCAGTTTCCCCTATATACAGAGTAATTTTAATTTGTTTCAAGTTTTAAACATGCTCCTTACTTTAGTTCAAAAACCTTTGCTATTTGTTTTATTATATTTCATGAAACTGTAAAGCCTTATGAATGCAATACTTTTGGTAACGCAGAAAAAACGAACAATAATTCAATGATATCTGTTTGGATTTGGATGGGTAATTAAACACTTCGTGGTAAAAATGCTAATTACAAATATGTAAGTTTCATTAAGTTTAGTTTTACCCATCAAAAGCTACGAGTTTAAGAAAATTCCTTTGATTTTTGACTAAAGAGGGAAAGACCCCCTAGAAGTCATGCAATTATAATGAAAATCAAACCATCAGCTTCAGCGTATCTAACAATCCTACCGTAGAGTCTTCAAACTCATACCTGCAATATTTTGGAATTTTGTTATTTTGCAAGAAGAAAGATCACGGATGCGTGTTTATTTGTTGTTGTTTTTTCCCCATGGGGTGATCGTATCAACTCATTGGGCCCAGAACTTAAGAAGACGACAAATTTTAACGGAAATAAGAAGTTCTAGTGTCTCTTTTAAGTAACGTAAAATTGGAGGGCAACTAGGCCTCCTCCCAAGCGATTTTGTCCTAAAATCACCTAATCAAAATTTAGGAATAGCTGTTTTGTTCAGCATAGTTGAAAGGCCCTATAGCTATGTCTTTGGATGTGAAATGATCCCTAAGGCCCAGCCCCTAGGGAAAGGTTTGTAAGTTATAAAATTTGCCAATTGTGTATAGTATTTGTTACTTGGAAGTATGCACATATTTTTCGAGTGGGAAGGGGAGGAAGAATTTTCTGGTGGGAGGATTTTGCAGGGGAGAATTTCCCAGGTGAGCTTTTCAGGAGAAATTTTCGACTGGGTTAATTTGCCACAATTCTTATACGAAATGTCTTTATATGTCTTGCTTTCTCTTTATAGATTCAGTTTTAGGCGTGGAGACGTTAAAAGTAATTGTCCAAGATAACTTTTTGCCAAAATTCAATTGCCCAAGGGATATTTCTGTGGGGAGGGGGATTTTCCAGTGGAGGTGGAGCCAGATATCCTGGCATTATTTAAAAAAAAAACAGATCAGGAATTGAATTTAAAAAAAAATCAACCGAAAGTAAGGAGCAATATTAAAACATAAAACGAACAGATATTATTACGCATATGAGGGTGGCTGCTCCCTCCTTAAAACCTTTCTGTTTGCGCTAAAGTTAAAATTTTGTCTCAATTCTTAAAATACAACTCCTGAAACATAAGGATCGTTTAATTAAAACAATAACTAACTTTATTTAAAGTGCCGAAAAACTGCAGCATGAAGAGTGAGGTGTTGAGGAGGAGGACAACACCCTTCATATGCGTATTAATTTCTGTTCGTTTTAATTTTTAATGCTGCTACTTACTTTCAATTGAAAAAACTTGTTTTAATTATTTAATGAAGTTTAGAGACAAATATTTTTGTAAAGGCAATGGCAGAAGTATGCTAATTTAAGCGAAAGCGTATAAAAACGAAAAAAGTAATTAATTACAAAAAAAAACACACAAAACAATAGCCTACTTGCAAAAACAAATACATAAACTCCCTGCATTCAGTTCTGTTCAGCTATGTCGAAGCGTTGAACGGATATTTTGAATAATATCGACAGTTTTGAACTCGGTTATCAAACACCAAATATTTAACACCTTTAGAAGCAAGTGTTTATAAAAAGTAACGCCCTATCAAAGTTGTTTGTTCAAATTAAAACATTAAAACTAAGATTAAGAAAATCAAATCAAAATTTTTAATTCCAATATTTTTATTTAATTTTGAATACCAAAAACCCATATTTGTTTGACACCTTTATATCACAACTGTAAAAATTAAATCTTTTCAAAGTGACAACTAGATAATTACAATCGCTCGTGGAAAAAAATGATAATAAAACACAAAAACGTATCCGTTCAGGAGGGGGGGGGATACAAAAAGTCTCAGGATTTCATTCAGGGGAAAATTTCTGACTATAGTGGCTTCATATACCTGCTCATGGGTACTCTTGCAATGTAAGCAAAAATTGACGACATATTTCTACCGAAATTGCCCCTTATTAAGTTGTTTTCCTTGTGTTTTCTATAATTATACGAATTTTCTTGTACGCTAATAACTGCAAGAATTACTTATAAACAAATTCATATTTAGGATGATCATAAAAGTCTTTTTTTTTATTGTATGTTATCAATAGGTAGGCTCTTACAATTCCGTTATTGACAAGGATCGTTATTTACTTACCATTTATTATTATGAAGAATTTGATTTTTTTTCTTTTTTTTACACCAAACAAATCATTTACAAAAAAGTGAGTTCTTAAAGTAGGGAACATATCATTTTTATTTAATCCAAACCGTAGCATTGGTTCTGATTAGAAAGCCCAAAAGAAGATCATTAAATCATTTTTATAGTGAAAATATCACCTTTTAGTGAATGTCCCAAAATTATTATTCGTGCTAGATAATTCGGTATTTACAAAATTTCTTTGATTTCCAAAAGAATAGCATAATTTGAAATATAGTAGGTGACTACAGAGTAGTTAAGACTTATGGACCTAATACTAAAATAACAAAACTAGATTATGGTACAAAATTATATCATTAGCTGTATGCCTAATATATTTCCACCGCCTAAATTGTGTTTTCACCCAAGTCTTTTTGGAAGAAAAAGATATCTAGAAGCGGGTAAAACAATTGTTGATATATTAAGTTTAATTCTGGTAAAAAAAATCTGGTTTTCCCAAGAATCAAAATTTGGTCTCAATTTACTTATTTATCTAAGTTATATTCTGCTTACAGCCTAACTTAAATTAAATAGACTACTTTTATACAGAAATGCGAACAACGGCACTCGGTATGTGACTATCAAATATTTTGACAGAGTTCCTTTCCATGTCTTGATGACAACTATTATATTGAAAAGGAGCATAAAATAGGGAATCTAATGGTACTATTTCTAGTAAATATATACAAGATTTCATATTTGTCATAGGGACAAGGTGAATATACTACTTGATCCTTTAAGAACCTAGACTTAATACCCAAACTCAAGACTAGTTTCCGCCAACAAATATTCTCCCTACATCCTTACCTAAGCAAAAGAGCCTGTCAAAACTCTTTTCAAATAATACTTTGATCAATGTGCAGTTGGCAACCGTGCTCGTGTATCAACACTGGTAGTTCCCTAGCAGGGCTTATGTATTATGTTTGGAACTTGGATCGCATTGTACATGATTAGGTTTTGTCAAGCGACAAGAAGAAATGCTCATTAAATTCATAAGAAGTAACAACAATAGTAACAAAAAAAATCAATAAGACCTATAGACGTGGAAGAGAAGTAGTTAGACATATAAAAAGTTACAAATTTACTGTGATTTAGCAGAAAGTACTAGGAAGGGATGAAGGTGATGGTTATTTTTGTTGCTTTAACTATTTACTTATTAATCGAATTATTTACATTATTACTTTATTTATTATATATTATTAGTTTATTTCTTACTTATAATTCTTTTATTATTGAATTCTATGTATTAAGCACTTTGTCAATTAATCTGAGAATTTACTAATTCAATATATTGTACAAATCCAAGGATGGTGATCGTATTTTCTTTGCGTACTATAATAAGGTATTTTTAAGTCAGCATCTCTGATTCTGCTCCAGTTTTGTATTAAGAAGATGTAGATTTTTAGGGAGAGGGTATACTTAAACAAAATTCTTAAAATAGTATCTCTCTGATGGATAGAAGCTTAAAGCAAAAAGAAAAAAAATACAAGAAAGACCTTGAAGTGGGAAAAGTTACTGAAAGAAAAGGACTTGAGAATTTATCTTAATATTTTGAATGATGATATGACAAGATTCACTTTGAATTCATCCGCGTTGCATTTCTCCAACAATAAACCAAGATCATAAGCTAAACCTGTAAACATTCGAACGTTCATTCAATCTATCTGAAGCACCTCTCATAGGAACCTTAAAAAATGCCAGCTATAGATACCTCTCCCTCCCCTCGACATAAAACAATATGCTGGTCCTATCCAAAACAGCTGACCAGCAATCAGGGCCGTATCTATGGTTTTTTTGGGGGGAGGGGGAGGGTTCACAAAATATTTTTTGGATGGGTGGGGGGTTTACAAAAAAACTTCAAAAACGCAACAAAAATTTGTTTATATTCATTTTTGTTATGTTTTCGTGACTCGGATAAAAATTTTGGAGGGGATCAAACCCCCTATCCCCCCTCTGGATATAGCCTTGCCTTCAATTATGCCATGCTCTTCACCTGTTAATTTTAAGGTGTATAATAGAGGTTTATTGTTTATGGAATGTATGTAGGTTTAGATACAAATGGTAAACCACTTGTCAATTTGACCTGAAAGGTTAGGAGCTTATGTAATATCCTTTTTATAGTTCTCGTAATTCTTAGCAGTCAGTATTTTGGCCCTGTTTTGGCTAGAAAAACTGCTTATGGGGCTAAACACTACAAAATAAACACCTTGCTGCCACGCGAATTCCTTTGCTATATATAACCCTTAATCTTCATTAACTTTTGTTCAAATGAACCCTCTTTCAATAATGAACAACTGTTGACTCTATACGGTCGCTCCTGGAGGAAAAAAGAGAACACAAATACCTAACCACCCGCCTTTTGGAAAATAGAACATTTCGTTTTATTGAACTATTTGTAGGTCCTTTATTCAGGACACCATATTTTAGTCATAAATTTTATGCCCAGACAGATGAGGAGATATATAATGGGAAAGAGTCAGCGAGGGGAGAGGAGCTGGGTCTGGTTGCAAAACAATAACTGGTTTCCAAATAATGCTTCCTTTTCTATTTTGGAATGTTTATGATCCTAAGTAATAATAGTGGTATCCCCATAGGCCCTTTAAAATAAGGCAAAAGGGGTATACTATTGGAGCTACTATCCTTTCAAGAAGTTATTATGTACGCCTGGGTTTTAGGCGTTACTATAGTGCACTTGTTTGTTATGTAGTGATATAGTAAACTTGCTTGTTACGTAGTAGGGGCTGGTTTGTTTAATTATGCAAATATTTTCTTCAGGACTTCTACGGTTGTTATGTTTAAAAAACCCACAAGATCAGGGGCCCTTCCAATTAGGGGTCATTCAAGACATTGGACCATAGCGGTCAACTCCAACAGGGCTCTAGAATCCAATTTCACCGGGTGCCCTAGCAAGTAATTCCAATGGAAGGCCCTATAGAGCAATTCTACCGGAGACCTAGCATCCAATTGGACCAGGGGAGGGCTACGATTAAATTCCACCGGAAGCCTAACATCTAATTCCACGTGGGGCCCTAGCACTCAATTCCAATGGGGGGGGGCACTAGTCAAGCAGGTAACTCCTGCTTGTGACTGAGAATGACGTAATCTCGCGTGAAAAGTTAGAGCTCAGAGCCTGTGGGGAGCCCTTGCTTGTAACTGAGGATGACATAATATCGCGTGACATGTTACCATTCAGGTGGGAAATCCCCGTTTTTAACTGAGGATGGCACACACGTGAATGCTACGTAATGAAGATGCTAACGTGAGTGTTACGTAATAACTGCACACACGTGAGGTACTACGTAATGCTCCAAGACATTTTCTTCAAGATTTTTTTCTTTTTTCTCAAGAAACCTTTATAATCCAAAGATTCTTGACCGCTTTAGGAATCGAAAGAGATTTCATCCAATGCTACTGTGCCTTAGACAGCTGGATCAAGAAGCAATTGATGTTATTTTGATTCAGAGAATACCTTTTACGTGACAATCTATTCCGCACACAGATAATTCCCTGCATACTTTCTAGAAGTATTCAGCTATTGGTTACATCTTTCCAATACTTTCCACTGGAGAGCACGCAAGCATCCCAAAGCTATTGTCTTGCTCTCTTAGACGCAACTGCAGGCTACAGTTTATTGATTAAAATCTTGGTACAAGCAAAATCACATTTTGAACGGGCCATAAACATTACGCATTATACAGCAAAAGCCTCATTACTTTCAATAGTAATAATAAGAAAAATGTCAACTTCACAATACATTTCCTCGCTAGTAAACGGAACTTGCAAACAAAGAAAAAAGCGACACTTTTTTGCAGTCGGTTCACGATAGGTCAGAAAATGAAAAATTCGATCATTAAATTCAATATATATTGTGGTAGGTGAGCAAGGTGCACTCAGTAATGGATTCACAGACTAAACTAGGTCCCAGGAACGTCTTTCAAGTACCGATCTCACCTATTTCAGATGAGGACCTTTTCATTGAAGTCAAAGCCTATTATGCTAAGTAAATAATACACACGCAGAAATGGATTCACTGTCTAAACTAGGGCCAGGAAGGTGTTTTTAGAGGAGAACCTTTTCGCTGAATTCAAAATCTACAAAGCTATGTGAATTAGGCGCGCTCAAAAATGAATTTACACTCTAGACTAGGCCATGGAAAAGTATTTTCAAGTACCCATTTAGATTTGTTTTCCTAGAGAATGATATATGCTTGCTCAAAACATACAAAAACAGTGCTTCTTAGAGAATCTTTGTAGATGTTTTCTTAGAGAATAGTATAAACATGCTCAAAACATAGAAACATAGTCTTTCCTTGTGAGTTTTTTTATATGTTTTCCTAGAGAATGATATAAGCCTGCTCAAAACATAAGAAAATAGTTTTTTCTAGAGAATTTTAGTGATATTTTCTTTGATATAAGCTTGCTCCAAAAATAGGAAAATAGCCCTTATTAGAAAATTTTTAGACATAGTTTCTTAGAAAATGATATAAGCTTGCTCAAACCATAAGAAAACTGTCATTTTTAGAGAATTTTTTCAATGATATTTCCTTAAAGAATAATCTAAGCTTGCTCAAAACATAAGAAATGGCTGCCCTGTGAAATTCCTCTGATGCACATTATCATTCCGAAGCAATTTTCCAGATATTTTCTTATTAAAAATCATACTTTAAATCCATTGGTTTTATGTTTTTGCGAGCCAACCCTCCGTAATACAATATATCGATTAAGGCCACCGCGCCATGCTATGACTAACCCACTGGCACCCCTTATTATTCTCAAGACATTTTCCAGATATTTTCTTGTTAAAAGTATGCTATAAATTAATAGGTATGTGTTTTTGCAATCCAACCCTCCTTGATACCCTCACATGGTAGTACACGCTGCTCTGCAACTCTATGGCAGTCACATGGCACCCCTCTGGTGCATATTATCAAACCTAAGACATTCTCAGATATTTTCATGATTAAAATAAAAAGCGCTATTGCTTTTGTTTCTTTTCTCGTTCTTGTGTTCCAACCATGCTTGTTTGACTTTTCCCACAAAAATATCAATACCAAAGTGGGATGGTTTTGTTTCCTTTCTCATACCCTTGTCTCAAACCAGCGTTGTTTGACCTTTTTACTCAAAAATAGCAGTACCAAAGCGAGGGCAAACACAAAAACAAAAACACACTAACAGACACAAATATACACATACTCACAATAGACGCACATTAACATAAACACACATACACACAGACACACACAAACACCAGCACACGCATACATACAAACACCCAATCAGACACACAGGCATGGTAACAGGGAGAGAGACAAAAACAGACACAAACAAACAAAGACAGACACACAGACAGGCAAACGCACAATCAAACACACAGGGAAGGTGAGAGAAATACAAGACACACGGACAAAGAGACAGACACAAAGACAAAAACAGGGACAGGTAAACACAAAGTCAGACACACAGGCATGGTGTGAAATAGAGTCAAAAGACACAAACACACACAGTCAGAAAAACAAACCCACAAAGACAGACACAGAGAAACGGAGAAACACAATCAGACACCCACAAGCACGCAGAGTGAGATACACAAACACACTAAGACAGACCAAGGGACAGCCAAACACACAGTCAGACACATAACCATGTTGAAAGAGAGAGAGAGAGAGAGAGAGAGAGAGAGAGAGAGAGAGAGAGAGAGAGAGAGAGAGAGAGAGAGAGAGAGAAAGAGAGAGAGTGAGAGAGAGAGAGAAAACAAACACACATACCGATTAAGAAACACATACACTCTAAGACAGACACAGAGACAGGGAATAACACAGTGTTACACACAAGCACGGTGAGAGAGAAAGAGTGAGGGAAAGAGAGGCAAAACACGCAAAAACTCCGAGAGTTGGACACAGCGAGAAGGAGAGAGATGAGACGAAGCACACAGAAACACACGGAGTCAGATGTATAAACATTCAAAGACAAATACAGTGACAGGCAAACACAAGGACAAGGTGTGAGAAATAGAAAGAGACCCAAACAAACAAACATAGTCAGCAAAGAAATAAACAAAGACAGAAACAGAGATAAGCAAACACACAGTCAGACGCACAGGCAGGGTGAGAGACTGAGAGAGAGAGAGAGAGACAGAGATAGAGCAAACATACAAAATCACTTAGGCAGACACACAAACACACAAAGACAAACACAGAAACAGGCAAAAACACAGCCATACACACAAGCATGGTGAGAGAGAGAGAGAGAGAGAGAGAGAGAGAGAGAGAGAGAGAGAGAGAGAGAAACACGCACACAAACAGACAGAGTCAGACAAACGAACACACAAATATAGACACAGAGACAGGCAAACACAGTCAGAAACACAGGCACAGTGAAAGAGAGAGAAAAAACACAGATTCAGACACAAACACACAAAGAAAGGCACACAGGCAAGCAAACACACAATCAGACACACAGGCACGGTGAGAGAGAGAGAGAGAGAGACAAAAGCACAGAAGCACACAAAGACAGACACTTTACCACTAAATGTACCAGCCTGCCTCAGCACGGGTACCTAAGGCCAACCTACAGCAAACCCAGGTACCCGCAACTAACTCGTCATTCCTTGGGTACCTGCAGCCGACCTGTTGTAACAACTAGAAAAACTATGTGGTTAATATAGGTATTTAGTGCAAACGCACGCTGTTTTTCAGGATTCAGCCTTATTCTTACATGCAACTAGGTTGGGTTATTCTAACCAAACCTACCCACAGTAAGTTATGTTAGTTTGCTTGTCTCTATGTCCCTGTTGTCTCTGTGTCTGTCTGTGTGTTTGTGTATTGCATCTCTCTTTCACCGTGCATGTGTGAACAACTGTGTGTTTACCTGTGTCTGTGTCTGTCTTTGTGTGTTTATATATATATATATATATATATATATATCTCTCTCTCTCTCTCTCTCTCTCTCTCTCTCTCTCTCTCTCTCTCTCTCTCTCTCTCTCTCTCACCGTGCCTGTAAATCTGACTGTGCGATTAGATGTCTCTGTGTCGGTCTTTGCGTGTTTGTTTGTCTGACTCCGTGTCTTTCGCCTCTCTCTCTCTCTCTCGCTCTGCCTGTGTGTCTGACTGTGTGTTTGCCAATCTCTGAGTCTGTCTTTGTGGGTTTGTGTGTCTGACTCTGTTGGTTTGTGTATGTTTTGTCTCTTACTATCTCTCACCGCGCCACTGTGTCTGACTGTGTGTTTGTCGGTTTCTGTGTCTGTTGTATGTGTGTGTGTGTGTGTCTCACTCTGAGTGTGTGTTTTTGCCTCTCTTTCTCTCACTGTGCCTGTTTGCCTGACTCTGTGTTTGCCTGTCTCTGTGTGTTTGAATGTCTGACTCTATGTATTTGTGTGTAGTTTGTCTCTTTCTCTCTCTCTATCGCCGGGACTGTGTGTTTGCTTGTCACTGTGTCTGTCTTTGTTCGTTTCTGTGCCTTCATCTGTGTTTCTGTGTGTCTTTTTTCTCTCCGTCTCCGTCTCTTGTTTGTACAGCTGTGTGTTTGCCTGTCTCAATGTTTATCTGTTTAGGTTTTTGTGTTTTATTATGTGAATTTGTGTTTGCATGTGTTTGTTTTGCTTCTCTATCTCTCTAACCGGGCCTGTGTGTCTGACTGTGTGCTTGCTTGTATCTGTGTTTTTCTTTGCGTGTTTGTGTGTCTGACTCTGTATGTTTGTGTGTTTGTGCGTGTTTTGTCTCTCTCCCTAACCATGCCTGTATGATTCACGGTGTGTTTGCCTTTATCTGTGTTGCCCTTCGTGTGTCTGATTCTCTGTGTGTGTGTGTGTTTTGTCTCTTACCGCAGCTTTTTGTTTTACTGTGTGTTTTCCAGTCTTTGTTTTTTATGTCTGTTTGTCTGACTCTCTCCCTGTGTGTGTGTGTGTGTTTGTTTTCTCTCTCTCCCTCTCTAATCGCACCTTTGTGTCTGACTGTAGGTCAGACACAGTTTATATGTTTCCCTTTGTGTGGTTGTATGTATGACTCTGTATGTTGGTGTGTGTTTTGTCTCTCTCTCTCTCTCTTACCGTGCCTGTGTGTCTTACTGTGTGTTTGCCTGTCTCTGTGTGTTTGTTTGTCTGATTCTGTGTGTCTGTGTGTGTTTTGTCTCTATCACCGTGCATGTGTGTTTGACTGTGATTTGCCTGTCTCTGTGTGTTTTGTGTGTTTGTAGGTCTGACTCGGAGTGTTTCTGTGGGTTTTCTCTCTCTCTATCTCTTTCTCTCTATCTTTCTTTCTCTCTTTCTCTCCCTCTCTCTCTCTCTCACCATGCATGTTTGTCTGACTATGTGTTTGCCTGTCTTTGTGTGTCTGAATTCTTTGTGTTTGTTTGTGTTTTGACTTTCATTCTGCCACCATGCCTATGTGTCTGACAGTGTGTGTATGTGTGTTTTGTCTCTCTATCATCATGCATGTTTGTCTTATTGTGTTTTTCTCTGTCTGCCTTTGCGTGTTTTTTGTCTGATTGTGTTTTCACCTGCCTCTTTGCTTGCCTTTGTGTGTCTAAATCTGTGTGTTAGTGGCTATTTTGTCTCTTTCTCTCTTCCCATGACTTTGTGTATGATCGTGGGTTTGCCTGTCTCTGTCTGTCTTTGTTCGTTTGTGTGTCTGACTCTGTGTGCTTTGGTTCTCTCTCTCTCAGCGTACCTTTCTATCTCACTGTGTCTTTGCCTGCTTTTGTGTGTCTGACTCTGTGTGTTTGTTTGTGTTTTGTTTCTCTGTGTGTTTGCCTGACTGTGTTTGTCTTTGTGTGGTTGTGTGCCTGACTCTTTGTGTTTGCTTGTGTTTTATCTCTCTCTCAAACTATGCATGTTTGTCGACTTTTGTGTGTTTGCCTGTTTGTGTGTCTGTCTTTATTTGGTTGTATGTCTAACTCCGTGTGTTTGTTTGTGTTTTGTTTCTCTGTGTCTTTGCTTGGCTCTGTGTTTGTATTTGTGTGTAGTTTTATTATTTCTCTCTCTCACACAGTGCCTGTGCATCTGACTATGCGTGTGTATGTGATTTTAACGCGTGTTTGTATGTGTATGTGTGTTTCAATGTGTGTGCGTGTGTTTTGTCTTTGTTTGCGTTAGTTTGTGCGTGCATGTGTGTGTATGTGTGTATGTGTGTTTGTGTATCTGTGTATGTATGTGTGGATGTTTGTGTATTTGTGTGTGTGTGTTCTAGTGTGTGTGTATGTATGTGTAGATGTTTGTGTTTGTGTGTGTGTGTGTGTGTGTGTGTGTGTATGTGTGCGTGTGTATGTGTGTGTGTGTGTGTGTGTATGTGCGTGTATGTGTGCGTGTCTGTGTGTCTGTGTATGTATGTGTGGATGTTTGTGTTTGTGTATGTGTGTGTCTGTGTTCGAGTGTGTGTGTATGTATGTGTGGATGTTTGTGTGTGTGTGTGTGTGTGTGTGCGTGTGTGTGTGTTCGAGTGTGTGTGTTCGAGTGTGTGTGTGTGTGTGTTTGTGTGTATGCGCATGTCTTTGTGTTTTTGTGAGTGTGTGTTTGCGTGTGTGTGTGTGTGTCAAATTTTGGATTCGTCTTTTACCTATAGATATAGAATACATCTTAGGTTTAGTAAAAAGATAATAAGATTTACATATGTTATATGCCTGATAACGTTTCTAGTTCTTTTATTATCTCATATGTATGAAGCTAATAATTCCTCATGATTACCTGACAGGTTTCCCAGCATGAGGGTGTATATAAGCAACAAGGTTTCTCAGACGTGGATCAATTAGAGAAATAATCTCTCTGTATTTCATTTCGTTTTCTGTGCTATTCTGGTGGTTCGCATTAATTATTAATAACAAGAGACAGATATTTTAGCCGTTGGTAAGCTTTACATTTCTGACAGTTTATCCGCCTGAATTGCAGTCCCTGCTTTGATAAATTTTGAGTTTCAGTTGGTTTAACCAGGTTATAAATAAGAATTGCTGAAGTAGGACTTTTTAGCTTTACCAAAGGAAGAAGAGATCAATGTTGCATTAAAATTAAGTGTTATTTGGGCAACGTTAAGTGTCGCAGTAGCCTTTGGTCAGCTTGTCTGACAAAGTGGTGTGGAAGAACTGCTGTTTTGACCCTAGCAAGACTTTTAAAATGATGAACACTGAAAATACTTTTTTTTCAAAAACAAAATTATCACCTTGAAGATAGTATCAAAATGTGTTGTTTCCTGACTGAACTATTAATGTTATTTATCTTCCGGTACCATTTAATGCTACATTACTTTGCCTCAAGTTAAAATACTCATCATTTGTTACCAATGTATTTAATGGCGAGAACGATCTGACTCTGTGTACCATTGAGTGATTGCCACCAAATCACTTTACTAATAATTGTAATACTTAGTCATTGAATTAAATTATCGCTTATAATCTTTACTTAACCGCTTTCACTTAAGAAAGTTCCCTCTATAGTTTTTCTTACAAACGAAGAAAAGGTAGAACAATTAGCAGGTTTATTTAGCCATTTGTACCTAAAGAGCATACTTTACGATTAAAGTTTTTATCGTAATCAAAGCATATTTTAATTAAAATACACTTTAATATAATTAAAACATAATTAAAGCATACTTTACGATTCTAGCTTAAAAGTCACCATATGGGATAAAGGAGGAATCGCCGAGCAATGGAACGGAGGCCTGCACAGCAAAACGTAACAGTCTAAAATATCACACTTTTAGTCTCATTAGTTGTGGGTACCTGCCTCCGAAATATCAAGTGAATTTGGACATTTTGATATGGGAAGTAGAGGATAATCCTAATCCCTCTAACCCTTTACGCCATATTAACTGCTAGAGTAACTCTCAAGTTAATCTCAATAATTACATACAAAAATGAGAGAAGGACAGTTTGACATTAGAAATCATTGTTGGTACGTTCCATTTGCTCCACGTAATTCCTTCATAGATTTCAACTCAATCGGCAAAAAAAATACATAAAAAGTATCCTTTCTGCTGAAAACTTGGTAGGGAAAGGGGAACATTTTGGAGGGACTTGAGGCCCACTTTCTGGATTCAACTAGGCATGAAAAAAATCTCGCATGGCTCTGCATCAAACAACCTAAAACAAGCTGCCGGGATGATTGGCAGAGTTTACCGACTCATTATATACCTTAAATCAAAAAACTGATTATCATTACACCTCCTACTTAACTTAGGCAAGGTGAAATATGGCTGTTTGTCTGATAAGAAGAAGATTCAAGGGGGTGGGATGTTGTAAGGGTCGTGGGCCCGTTTTTGTCGTCCAATTGCAGATATAATAAATCCTTGCGTAATCATGGTTCACACGTGTTACAGCACGCCGGCCTCAATTCAAAAAGAGGGGTAGAGGTATCGGAGTGGCTATTGAATCACTTTGTTTCAGTAATCACAAAATTAATCATTCTTGTTTGAGTGATTCTGGTTCAAACAGAGCATAGTATGGCTCCCTTTCTAAACAAAAAAATGGCCAAGAAGGGAGCTTGGAAGGGCCGTTGGCGAACCCTTGATTTCTTCTAAAAAGGCACTTGAATTTCTAAAAAGGAATATAAAGCCGATCTATCTAAAAAATAGCATGAAAACGGTTTGCTATTGGGGGACTGGGCAAAGGCCAAAGACTATATCCCTTGTCAAATAGAATGGAAAGCCGATATGCTTATAGCTCAAACAAGCTAAAGGAATCTTCCCGTCCTACACGTAATAATAACGAGGTTATAGAGTGGCGGTAAGCGTGGCAGGTGGAGTAACTCACTGAGAAATAGAAAAGTGCAACAAGCCTATCATCTGCTGAGAAATTGGAAGTAGGTGGGTTAGGGGGATGATAAACGGGTTATACTTCCAGTTTCTGCCTTCAATTATATGCATTAAACATCCTGCATAATTCCACTTGAAGTGATATGAGGCATGCCTGCCCTTCCTGGAAAACGTTTAAACTGAGGGAGAAATTGTTGGGGTTGGAAGGGTGGCTAAGTGTCTTCAATTGAAAGTCTTTATGTGAATCTGATTCAAACAGAATGTCAAATGGTTACTTTTCCTAAAAGGTCTATTTCCTGGCTCTAATAGTATATTAAATAAAAAAAAAACAAGTGTTTTTAAATGAAAGTAAGGAGCTACATTAAAACTTAAAACGAAAAGAAATTACTCCGTATATGAAAGGGGCTTTTCCTACTCAACGCCTTGCTCTTTACGCTAAAGTTTGACTCTTTCTCTTAACTCTATTTTTAAAACAGTAAGAAACTTTAGCGTAAAGAGCGGGGAGTTGAGGAGGAAAAGTCCCTTTCCTATACGGAGTAATTTCTGCTCGTTTTAAGTTTTAATGTTGCTCCTTACTTTCATTTAAAAACACTTGTTTTTTTATTTAATTTCTGGACGTTTTTGAATTAATGCATGTTTTGATCTTGGCTCTCCGCACATAAATAATTAAAACGAAATTTGCAAATTAATTAATTGCAATTAATCGGAAGATTTTGAGAAAAAAGAAGCGAGGGAGGAGGCCTACATGCCCTCCAAGTTTTTGATTACTTAAAAAAGCAAACTAGAACTTTTAATTTTTTTTACAAAAGTTTTCATTGATAAAAAATATACGTAACTTACGAATTAACTTACATAACGAACTTCTATATTCGTATGTTTTTATTGCGCATATGAGGGGGTTCAACCCTCGTCGATACTTCGCTCTTTACACTAAAGCTTAGATTTTGTCCCAATTCCTTAAGAATGACCTCTGAATCACAAAGGCCGTAGAATAAATAGTTGAAATTACTAAAAACACTTTAGCGTAAAGATTGAGGTATAACGAGGAGGTAAACCCCTCATATCCGTAATAATTTTTATTCGTTTTGTTTTAATGCTGCTCCTTACTTTCAGTAGAAAAAGTTTTTCATATTTATTTTTTCATTGTTTTTTTTTCAAAAAATGCTAGAAAATCCTGCGCCCCCTTCATTGAAATTCTCTTCCCTCATGAGAAATTTCTTCATGGAAATATCCTCCCACATAACCTCCCCCCTCTCAACTCTCCCCACTAAACCAAAATATTCCCCTGAAAACGTCTGTACACTTCCCAGTAACCATTACTATGTGTAAACACAGGTCAAAGTTTGTAGCTTGCAGCCCCTCCCACGGGGACTGCGGGGGAGTAAGTCATCCCCAAGGACATAGTTAATAGATTTTTCGACTATGGTGAATAAAATGGCTATCTCAGAATTTTGATCCGGTGACTTTGGGGAAAAATGAGCATGGGAGGGGGCCTAGGTGCCCTCTAATTTTTTGGTCACTTAAAAAGGGCACTAGAACTAGAACCTGGTACTCGATTCTCTGTCATGGCCTTCCAGATTCCATCCCTTCGAAAAGAATCAAGAGCTGTAATAAAATCTACGAATCTATTTTCTAAGATTTCCGGTTCTCCCCAACTGCCCCCCCAATTACGCTGGATCCGGTTGAGATTTAAAATAAGAGATCTGATGTACGAGGTCCTTCTAAATATGAAGTTTCATGAAGATCCGGTCACTTCTTCGTAAGTTAAAAATACGTAATTTTTCTAATTTTTCAGAATTAACCCCCCCCCAAAAGATCGGATCCGTTCCAATTATGTAAATCACGTATCTAAGACTTCTGCTTATTTTTCCCACCAAGTTTCATCCCAATCCCTCCAATCTAAGCGTTTTCCATCATTTTAGGTCCCCCTACCCCAAACTCCCCTCAATGTCACCATATCCGGTCGGGACTTAAAATAAGAGCTTTTAGGCACGATATCGTTCTAAATATTAAATTTCATTGAGATCCGATCACCCGTTCGTAAGTTAAAATACCTCATTTTTTCTAACTTTTCAGAATTAAACCCCCCCAACTACCCCCAAGAGAGCGGATCCGTTCCTGTTATGTCAATCATGTATCTAGGACTTATGCTTATTTTTACTACCAAGTTTCATCCCGATCCCTCCACTCTAAGTGTTTTCCAAGTTTTAGGTTTCCCCTCCCAACTCCCCCCGCCCAATGACTCCAGATCCGGTCGGGATTTAAAATAAGAGCTCTGAGACGCGATATCCTTCTAAATATCAAATTTCATTGAGATCCGATCACCCGTTCGTAAGTTAAAAATACCTCATTTTTTTATTTTTCAGAATTAACCCCCCCCCCCCAACTATCCCAAAGAGAGCGGACCCGTTCCGGTTATGTCAACCATATATCTAGGACTTGTGCTTATTTTTCCCACCAAGTTTCATCCCGATCCCTCCACTCTAAGTGTTTTCCAAGATTTTAGGTTTCCCCCTCCCAACTCCCCCCCCCCCAATATCACCAGATCCGGTCGGGATTTAAAACAACAGTTCTGAGACACGATATCTTGCCAAACATCAAATTTCATTAAGATCTGATCAACCGTTCATAAGTTAAAAATACTTCAATTTTTCTATTTTTTTCCGAATTAACGAGCCCCCCACTCCCCCCAGATGGTAAAATCGGGAAAACAACTATTTCTAATTTAATCTGACCCGGTCCCTGATAGGTCTGCCAAGTGTCACCGTCCTAGCTTACCTGCAAGTGTCTAAAGTAGCAAAACCGGGACCGACAGACCGACAGAATTTGCGATTGCTACATGTCACTTGGTTAATACCAAGTGCCATAAAAATCTTTAGCCAATCAAAATGATCTATTATCCAAACAACATACTTTGTTTCAGTACTGAATCTGAGTTCAAAGTGAACACACCAGGATTAAATTGGATATTTTATGAACTTATTAATTCAGTAAGCCCTTTTTAGCTTAAAAATTGTGAACTATTTCAACACTCGGCTATAAGCTCTCATCGAACGAAAATTAGTTCATTATTATTCAAGGTTTCTCAATAACTGGTTAAGGATAGAGTGACGTGTAACCTTGACCTACATAAGAGGACTATCAAAAGAACTATTTGTGCATGAGTTGTAGAAAAAAATTGAAACAGCGTGATGCCTGTTACCAGTCACGATAATCCTGTTCTTGTTTATTCGCCGGTATTGAATTTTGTACAGAGCAATTTGCTAATTGGAGCAGAGGATGACGTGATTAAAAGGCATGGAGTGGAGTTTTTTTACTCTAATTCGGTCAAGGTGGCAAAGACGTTATTGTGGCAGCTTTGTCCGGCTCATGAAGATTGCCTTATTCGGAAGAGAACTAATGCATTGGTTAGCCATTTCAGCGACATAATTACTTTATTAACATCTCTTGACGAGACTGACACTGATGTTCCGACATTCGTCATAAAGCGTCCTACGGAAGTATCCTGCCTCCCTGCCACTGCCTACACCTCTTTATTCTCAAAATTTAATGAGCTCCATCAAGTTGTTTTGGGAATGTCTTCAAAACTTGACAATTATAAATTGAGCTTCCCCCAATTACCCAAGCCGGCTTCAGTGCTAGATTCGCATGCAACAGTTATCGTCTCGAAGGTTCCGGACGCCTTATCTGACCCTCTTAAGCGAAAAGCTGCTATAGACCAAATTACTGGACATGAATTAGTACGTAGCGTAAAGCCCATCAATGACAAGTGGTATGTTAATATGGACAAGTCTGCTACGGAGGACTTCTGCTCGTCAATCCAGAACATAATCTCCGGTACTACAACAAAAGTGGTTTCCAAGCGGTTTTTTGGTATATCACGTAATATTCCTACCGACGTTGACATTACGGTACTCGGAAGCCAACACGGTATCATAGATGCTAAGAGATTGGGCCTATCTAAGTCTGTGAAAATCGAGTTTTTGGATTCTTTTGCGCAATCTACGTTTTTCAAGCTTGGCCTCAGAGTGGGCTATGAAATTTTTCCTCTTTACGAGTTTAAAGACCTACCCAAATGCTGTTTTAAATGCCGATCACTAGACCATCTACAGTACTCCTGTCCCAGCGTTCTCCCAAAATGTGCTCATTGTGGAGGGCCACACATATCAACAAAAGATGAGCCATGCATTGCTGATCCCAATTGCGCAAATTGCGGCCAAAAACACCCTTCCTATAGCTTTTCCTGCCCCGTTATTAAGAATCGAATAAAGTGCAAATCCACCTTTCAACCATGAGTGCATCAATCTCAGTTATTTCGTTCAATATAAATGGCACCAAAGATAAGGATTTTGTTATTGATGAGTTGTACGGTTCCTACGATTTGGTATGTTTCCAGGAGCAACTTCTCACTGCTTCAAGCTTGAATTTTTTGCGTCGAAGTCAGCATCATACTGCGTTCCTGAGTCCAGCAAAGGCTACTGGAGGTTGCCCTTGCGGTGGACTAGCCTGTGTCTTTAAACGGGACATTCATCTACCCTCCCCAGTACTCTTCTACTCCGACGAATTTTTTTTGGCTGTGCGTGTCGGCAGTATTGTATTTATAAACTCTTATCTCCCATATGAAGGATACTCGATCAGATCCTTAACTAAATTCGGAAAGGCGTGTGGTCTGCTTAAGAATCTTGTGAATCAGGTACTGTTAAACTCTCTACAGTATATAATAATTGGGGACCTAAATACTGATATTAATCGATCTTCTGTGAGAAGGGAACTGCTTTTTGAGTGTCTTCCTTCATACCGCGTTGTGCCCAAATCCCACAATTTTTCATATGCTCATCATTCTGGAAGCACAAGTGATATTGACCATATTGTTTACTCGCCTGGTATTATCTCTTCTTCTGCTTCTGTTCATGGTAACATGTACCGATGTACCGGATGTACCATGGTGATGTACCGGAAACCAATTGCTCGCGAGAAAAATCGAAGTGATTTGAAAAAAGTAATTGGAGCAAAGCCAATATACCGCACTACATCTCTACCTTGACAACCCTTCTTTCTACCATACGTGTTCCATATCATCTTCTTCAGCGCCAGGTACCTACGAATGATAAAGCTGATATTGACTGTTATTATAACCAACTTGTGATGTGTATGAAAAGGGTAGAAGAAGCTGCCGTACCTCGACAACGTATTCGTAAAAGAACACAAAAACCTATCTGGTCAATGGACCTTTGTTTAAAGTCGATAAAAAATAAAGCAAAATTATGGCTCCAGATATGGAATGAATGTGGTCAGCCAAGTTCTGGGTGTATCAAACGTAAAACTAAAACCAATTATAAAACGTTATCTGAGGTCGGCACGTTACCGCGGTATGGATTTCCCTGTAAGTAGGGAGGATTGGCGAAAAGGGATCAATTCCGACAAGATAAATGATGAAACTATGACAAGTAATTGCCTTCCAACTTCAGCTTGGTATAAACATTACTCTTCGATTTTTTCAGTGATTAATTATTCAGTGCATTCTGTGTATACTCGCCTTCTTACCCCCCTCTTTAGTACAACATTTTCGCAACGCCATATAGTACCCATATCTTTTTCTTCCGTAATTAATGCTGTTAAAAGTTTAAAATCTAATTCAATAGATAAGGATGGTATTTCTAAGATGCATATGCCAATTGAATGCACCCCCCTTATATCTCACTTTCAGCTTCTTTTTCAAATGTGTCTATGTACTTCATTCGTACCTGAGAGTTTTCTGTGTGGCACTGTTTCGTCAATTTTAAAAAGGGGAAAGTCACCGATTGATTGTTCTTGCTATCGACCTACTACTGTATCTTGTAATAATAGTAAGGTTTTTGAGTATATCCTTCTACCATTTTTGACTGAAAATATTATTGAGGATGAGAACCAATTTGGTTTTCGGAGTGGGGTTGGTTGTCAGCATGCGCATTAGATTCTGTCTTCTCTATTGGCTGATAATTCTTCCAAGGGAAATGGTCTTTATATTTGTGCTTAGGATCTTTCGAAAGCGTTTGATAGTGTGGTCCATAGTCAGCTCATTTTTTCCTTGTATAATTCTGGGGTCAATCTCTCTATTATAATGCTTCTTAGGTTTTGGTATTCAAATTTATTCTTCAATTTGGATCTTCACCAGACACTATTATATGAATGCGAAGAGGTGTTAGGCAGGGTGGTGTTCTGTCCCCTACGCTTTTTAGCATTTGTATTTCTAGTGTGCTGGCTAAGATTTCAGGTACATACCTTTCTGGTCTTGCGGATGTTTCTTATCTTGTGTATGCTGACGACTTGCTTCTGATTAGCCGTTCCAAAAAGGGTCTTTCCAAAATGGTATCTATAGTTTCTGATGCTTTCTCTGATATTGGCCTTTCAATAAATATAGATAAACGTGAGTTTCTTCCCTATAACTGTATTACTGCTACTCCCCTTCACTGTAATAACTTCACTATCCCTCTTGTTGATTGTATTCGTTGGCTTGGTATCTCTATTAAAACAATCTTTCAAGCTTATGTCAGCGTACTGTTTGTGATATAAGTAAAAAGATTCAGATTGGTTATGCAAAAATTGTTGCAAATAGAGGGAAGTACAAGAGACTTGCGCTAGCTAAACTTTATTCTACTTTCTGTGATCATTCTGTCCTTTATGCTTCAGGTCTTTTCCCCCTTCTCATAATGGTAGTTTAAAAAGAATTCGGATAAATTATTTCAAATTTTGCAAATTTCTTCTGTATCTTCCACCTTGGACAAAAAACCGGACTCTTGTTAAAAAATTCTCAGTTCCTGACATAACTTTAAAGTTGGAGATTCTTCACAGACAACTCTCCAGTACAGCTTCTCCGCGCCTATCCCCTCACCACCGTCTTATCCGTTTTTTTCGTTGACTTTGTGTGTGCATTTGTTTTTCTCTTTGTGTTTTTTCAATTTCATTTTTTGTGTGTATCTAATGTTCATTTTTTTTCATAGTTCGTTATTTTGTGTGTTTATTTAATTTTTTGTATTAACGTGAAAAATTTCTATTGTCATTACTTTTCATTTTTTGTATGTTTCGCTTTTTTTGTGTGTATTTAATTGTTTGTACTCCACATTTTAATACTTTTATAGTGTTGTTGTGGGTAAGAAATAAATTATTATTTATTATTAATATATCGCCCGAAGAACCCAGCATTGCAATAAGGAGCTACTAAAACTTTTGGCTATGCAGCATAGCCTGAATCAATGATCTTACCTGAGCTTTCCTGAGGAGTTGAAGCTAAGGCTATCTCGTTTGTTTGTTACTCATTCTTAATTTTCACTTAATTTTTATTTTATCGGAGAATTTTTGAACGACTTTAATATTTATTGTTTTCATTGATTTAGTCTTTTGCCTTATATTTGAATGATTATTTAATGATTATATTTAGATGACTGCTTTTAGTCACATAGCCGAAATACTCGCTTTGGTTTTATTTTAATTACTATCTACGCTGTGTGTTTAACCATTCTAACTTATTTCCATTATGACTTCTTGTTTTTCGTATGTTCATTTGTCTTCTCTCATCTCCACAAAGCAACTAGGATCCTCTCCTACTGTTTTAAAGGCTTGGTCTGAAGAATTCTTGTCTTAAATGTCTTATCAACTGGACAATATATTGTTTTTAAAAATTAATTTGACAGACTTCAGACATGACCTTGGATGGTACTACTAAGACAGTAAGAAAACAAGAAAAAAATCAGCTTGTTTATCAGCTTTGATCAAAAATATAGCCTTGATAGTCCAAAAATTAATGGTATTTTTTTTCCTGGGATAGAAATCCTAAAAAATGCTCTTTAATGACAAACGCTCTTTAAAAGCAATCGAACTCCCTGGAAAGATCAAGAACAGATTTTCTTTTGTTGATCCTTTCTTATACAGCACTGTAAAGTCTTATAAACGAGCACTGCCCGAAAATTTACGATGGGGAGAGGTCAGGACCTACCATGAATTTAGTTTTTACCAAAATTTAGATAGGACGATTTATCATTTATTTATTTTGCACGAATCTTTAATTTTTACTTCCTTCCAGTGGGTGAGAGGGTTCATTGGCCTCACCTCCACCCCCCTGCCAACAGTTCTGGCGTAGCACTTAATATGTAGCACAATATTTTAATTTTCAATTGTGTTCCTATTTCATTTCTTTTAATGGTGTGCTATCTACTTAAGCTTTAGGTTCAATTGGTAGTTTTTCTTACTTCATTGTTAGCACTTAAACAATCTTATAGCACCATAATACTATGGAAATTGCAACCTTACCTTGTCGTTAATGCAACTATTGACGCGGTTGGAACTATACATTCTGTTGATATTCGAAGAGGCACGTTCTCTTGAACTTCGTCTGAACCATCTTCTTCAACTCCTTGATCATAGTCTTCATACTAAGGGAACAAGAAGGAATAAATCACCTGCAGAAACTGTAATATGAGAGGTAAAAAGATATATGCCACTATTTTCAATAAAAAAAAATATCACCTTAAAGTTTGATACGTATATTTTAGCTAATAGGACATGGCTTGTATGAGGTGTGAAGCTTAAAAGTGACATAAACTAGGCCTATGTTGCCTGGGCAACATTAGATATTGCAGTAACTCTTAGTTCCCTGCAAGATTGTTGCAGGAGGTATACATTCATTTTGTTTCCTTGCCATCGATAAAGCAATGTAGTTGTCAACACCAATAAATTTTAAATTAATATACCCCAAAAAGAAGTACTTTAAGGACATGATGACAAGGTACTTAAACGTTGTTGATGAAGTACGCTGTTTCTGTTTAAAATCCAATTTTGTGCTCTATCTTCCGGCACCAACTAAAGGTTATTACTTTTAATTATGCACTGTTTATGTTTTTTTTGCAAGAAAATTAAAAAAATTGACCCGGGCTACGTTGTTATCTCTAAAAATGGAGGGTGTAGAAGCTAAAGCTACATATGCCTCAAAAGAAAATACCAGTTATCTGTTTGCGATGCTTATGATGGTAACGTAAATTTGGTCCGGTGTAAAGAACTTCAGCAGGCACAGAAATATTTTAATAATAGTTGCAAAACTACGCTATAACGTTGCTTTATTATGTGCGGATCGTTTTTAACCATTTGCAAGAAGACTAATTTCCCTACCTTTGAACGTATCAGAAACGAATAAAAAGCTGACCCATTAGCACAGGTGTGTATGTCCTTTCCCCCGAAGCTGAATGAGCTTCGGCTTCTTGAGAAAATTTCCCACTTCATATATCAAGTAATTTCTCTTTGTCTTGTGTTTGATTATAATGTAAATTTTATTTTGGGTACATTCCAAGTTCATTATTGGTTTTGTTCTTGGTATTGTATAATATCCGTTTCTTTAAACTGTTCAATCTCTTATACTGTTTTAACTCTTAAAATAACAATTTAAAAATGTTATAATAGGGGACAATACAGACAAGTTCCTTGTTCAATTATTTAGTAATTTCTGTTCGATTTGAGCTTGAGTTGAATATTAGTTTTATTTTTTGTAACTTATAAGTTTATTATTGGTTTAATCTTTTTAACTTGTTTCTTTTAAATTGTAGTTGACTATTCATCGTAATGTCAATTATTTTTTCTACTCTGCTGAAGACATACTTTTGCTCTTTACGTTTGTTAAGAACAACTTTTTTCATTTGATTTCTGTTGGTTTTTATTCATTTTTCTAAACGAGGAGGAGAAAAAATAAAAATAAGAAACAAAAATTATATTAAACAAACTGAAACTTAAAGTACTTTAATTAATGCAGATATCTAAATTGGGCCATGAATTTTTAATTAGTAAAACAAAAGTAGTTTTTACAATCATAATGAACATATTTATTTCTGAATTTTTATAATTCAGCCGCATCTAAATTTTTTCGGTGTAGGGGGTATGATTGGTTTATGAGATGGGGGGGGGGGCATACTTTCAAAAACGAAAGCTTCCAAAGGCCCTAATTTAATGAACAATTTCTATTGTCATCTTTCTAAGGGACCAAATTAAAAAACTGAATAATAATTTCGCATTCATTCAACTAACATTTTGAAGTGTTTTTCCGCTATCTTCGTTAAACAAACATAAGAGAAAAGCTAACCCTCTCATTTTTGTATTTTTACGAATTGGCTTATTTTGCCTGCAGAAGTGTTCAAAATTAAAAATCTAAATGGCCGAAGTTGAAATCTCCCTAAAATCCCCTAAACTGTAAAAACTACCTGTTAATCAGTAATAGACACCGCCAATTCAATAAAGATTTCAGACTGAGCTGTATCTACACAGAGAAAACCAAATCAAGTTCTTTCCGCAACCTCGTTTGAAACTTCAGCAGTTTGAATTTAATTTAACGTTGTACTGTCACAAAGAAATCTTTGCCGGATAAATTTAACTTGGATTCTTTTGGAAAACAGTCGAAATCTCTTTTTTGTATTGAAAAAAGGTAGGCTTTTTGTCTCAGTTTACGTTTTACAACCCTAATTAGAACTAATTATTAGTTTTCATAATTAGTTAGTAGGTTAGTAATTAATTGTATAAATAGTTAGCAATTACTCTTTGTTTATTTTTTCACACACCTATCTGGGACTGTATTCATATGTGAATACATTTTCTAAGTATCTAAGACAGTTATTTGAAAACTCAGTATTTGGTTTCTAATGTAAGATTTAATCAATGTTGCTGATATGCATACCACCCAGGAAATTTTTCGGTATGTAATGCAATATTTTATCAAAATTCTAACCTTCAATCGTGAAAATAAATAAGCGTAGCCTAATTATTTAAGCTGATTAAAAATTAGCCTGTGCATTTAAGCTGACCTTGTTCAGCCACCACTGCGCAGGGTCACACAAACCAAATCACCCTTATCAACCCTCCCAAATTAGTTTTAAAAAAATCTTTAACTCAGGAATTAAATCAACGAGCTGCGTAATAGTCTTTAAGCTAATTAATCCAACTCGAAGTAAAATATTATGCTAAATGGGAAAACCAGAAATTCCATGATGTTGACTTTTTGGAGAATTTTACCGTTTTTTACAAGTAAAAAAAAATCCTGCTCGTAGATTTTGATCGATCACATAAAATTTAAGAATTTTAAATATGTAGAATCACCATAAAAAACAATTTCTTTTGATGTATAAATTTTTATCATATTTCCTTCTGTTTAGAATGTTGGTTACAGTTGGGCCGAGTTACTCCTTACTTACAATTCACTACCACCAACTGTTTCATAATATTCACTACACCTATCGCTAAAAAAAACTTCTTTGCTTACTTCTTACAAAGGTTAAATAAAAAAAATATATTTTTTTTAACTGAAAGTGAGGAGCGACATCGAAAACTTAAAACGAACGGGAATTACTCCTATATGAAAGGGGCTGTTCCCTCCTCAACGCCCCGCTCTTTACGATAAAGTTTGACTCTTTCTCTCCAGCTCTACTTTTTAAAACAGTAAAAAACTTTAACGTAAAGAGCGAGGCGTTGAGGAGAGAACTTGGCTTTTCCCACAGCTATTCCCTTTTCAATTCAAAAATCATACACCCAGATCTTGATCTGGGAGATCAAGATCTTGTAAATATGATGCTGTTCATATATTCTGGAGAGATTTACAATGAAAGAGCCTGTAACGTTTATTGAACGAGCTTGAGATTACCATTGGAATTACTACTACTGCTAATAACTCACTGCAGGACCAAGCCGCCTGAGGCCAACACAGCTACGCACGCTCCTCCTCCCGCCTAATCTATTTAAAGCCTCCCTCTTTACACCCTCCCAGGAAGTTCCCATTTCCTTTAAATCTTTATTTATGACATCATCCCAACCCAGACAAGGACGACCTGCTTTCCGTGTAGCCCCAGACGGTTGGCCAAAAAGGACAATCTTCGGTAATCTGTCATCCTTCATCCGTAGAACGTGGCCTAGCCATCTCAACCTTTCTTTCATTATAGCCCCAGAAAGCAGGATTGAACCACACTTTTCTTACAACCTACTGTTTGAAATACGGTCAGTCAGCCGGGTACCCAGAACAATCCGTAGGCAATTTCTCTGGAAAACATCTAGTAAATTTTCATCTGCTTTTCGGAGTGCCCATGCTTCAGAGCCATATTTGACCATAGTCATCACTGTACCTTCCAAACTTTTTTTAACTGTGAAAAAAAATCTTGAGCCTTAGCTATTCTGCTTTTAACATCTCCACTGCTCCCACCATCTTTACTAATAATACTACAAGGTAACTGAAGCTCCCAACCTCATCAATCTTTTCGTTACCTAATGTCACCTATTCATCTTCACTTATTCCTAGCCTTAGTGACTTAGTGTTCTTAATATTAATTTTCAAGCCTATTTTAGCACCCTGAACTCGCAAAACCTCTAAAAATTCATTCATTTTGCTCACACTTTCATCTAATATGCTTAAATCATCAGCATAATCTAAGTCCAGGAGCGTTCTTCCTCCCCATTTGATTCCATGGTCTCCAATTGCCTTTCCTGTGCTCCTTAAGACGTAGTCCATCAAAATGATCCATATAAAGGGGGATAGAACACAACCCTGCTTAACTCCTGATTTAATACAAAACCAGTTGCTAACCTCATTTCCTACCTTAACCGCAGCAGTATTATTCTCGTACATAGCACAAATCACTTTAATGTATTTTTCTGGTATACCATATAACGATAAGACCTTTGTTAACGCTCTTCAGCATCTCTCAGTCTAAAAAGTATCATATTACTCAGTAATTTACTACCTACAGAGACCAGACTAATGCCTCGATAATTACGACACTCACTCTTGTCACCTTTCTTATACAGTGGTTTAATTAAGGTTTTCTTGAAATCATTGGATACCTCCCCTTTTTCAAAAATCATGTTCATAATCTTCAGTAGCGTATTCCTTACCTCAGAGCCACCATATTTAAGAAACTCATTAATCATACTATCAGCACCTGGGGCCTTGTTATTTTTTAATCCTTTTAGTACTGTCGCTAATTCTTCCTCACTAAACAAATCTTCCTTCACATCCAAGGTATCACAAACTTTTTCATTTTCATCTCTATCTTTTCCTGCAACTGTATCTCGGTTTAGCACATTCTCAAAATGTTCCACCCATCTTTCTTTAACTTTTTCCTTATCACTAATTGTGGCCCCATTTCTATCTTTAACTGGGACTAGTCCAGATTGGCTACTCCCTTTCAATTTATTAACATGCCAGTATAATATTTTACTATTATGCCGTCTAGCCGCATCTTCCAGATCCTCAGCAATTTTATCCATGGCCTCCACTTCACATCTCCTTAGGTCATATTTTAATGGTTTCTCCACTTTCTTTACATTCCTTTTGTTTTCATACAACCTATCACTCAGATTATTCATATACAAACCCCTTCTACTCTCTATTAAACCTAAAGCTTTTTCACTAATATTCCTAGTTGCAGTCTTAGCACTCTTCCCTTGGACACCATTAGCAACTTCACAAATTGTTTGGAATTACTAGTGTTGATGATAAAATCGGAATATTCGACTCAACTGGTTCAGAAACAGAAAATAAACAGAAAAAAAAAGTTAAGGTATCTTCTGGCAGTTTTGGGACAAAAGTATTACATGCGAAAAGGGATTTAAGAACACGAATTATGAGGAAAGAAATGCAAATTTTACCACCCCACCTAAAAGCAAGGAAAAGGGATGTCCCGTGACTACAAACAAAAGCTTAAAAGACGAATCTAGTTCAATATATATGCCGGCATTGCCTTTCTATATTTTTCTCTGAAAAAAGTCTAAATGATCACGAGGCTTCGATAGTTGTTTGAAAGAAGAAAAATTAACTGTCAAATTTGAGCCTTTTATAGATGATGAAAGTTTGGAAGCTCAAAAGTCACAAAATCCAAAGCCTAAACCCATTCAATGCATTAAAAAGCCAAAAACAGGTCAGCATCTACGCCAAACGTGTATCTGTGATTTCTTCTCTACAGAAGATCTTAATAATCATCTTGCTTGGAACGTTTGGCGTCTACGCCAAACGTGTCTATGTGAATTCTTCTCTACAGAAGGTCTTAATAATCATCTTGCTTGGAATCGTTGCTTAAAAGGTGATGAAAGTGAAATCCCGGTTAAAGTTAAATGTATTTGGCCCTAAAACCCCAAGCCTAAAGCAGCTCAATTTTTGTGTCGGAATTGCTCTACCGTTTTTTTTTCTCAGAAATAGATCTAACCAATCGTCAAGTGATGTGTTCAAAGACAAAGAAATTGAATTTCCTGTTAAAGTTGAGTGTTTGACTGTGATGTAAGTGAAACATTTCTACAGAGCGGAGTTGAATTTGTGAACAATCAGTCTCAAGTTATCAATTAGTCTCTGAATGAAAGCTTTTGTGATGTTGGCAAAATGATTCAAAATCTTAACGTGTTGGAAAAAAGTGACGAGATGCCACATTCTGAAAGTAATATAAGGGTTAATCCAAAAACATATATACCAAGATGATGAAATTAGTCAAAAATAAATGCATTGTGCCGTATTGCATTTATTTCTGCAGCGGCGAAACCCCGAATTATATAAAATATCATCGCGTTCCGAAGGAGATTGAAAAAGCCAACGTATGTCCAAGCGCATTGAATTTAGCTGAAGATGCATTAAAAACTGCAAGTCAGATTTTATGCTGAAACACCCCATTGTCTGCTCTGTATATTTTCCAGATAACTGTTGTATGAACCCACAGGATAGGACTTCAAGGTTGTGACATGATGCCGTTCCCTCTCTTCATCCTAATGATGTATGCTCAAAGGAGACTTAATCCACGTTTCTCGCAGCTAAAAAAAAGCATAGGAACTATGCACAAATGTCCAAAGTGAGAGAAGAATAATGAACTAAATTAAATGCCAGAAGAAAAACAGAGCATATAGGTCTCACAGCATAAAATGAAAATCTATTAGTGAAAAACAGTATGACTGAAAAATTTTGTAGACTCTCGGTTTAGTTTACTTTTAGATATAAAGAACTCATGTACACGAAAAAACGCAAGTATTTGAAGACCAAACGCACTCCTGGGGGGGGGGGGGAGGGATTAAATAACGCAGATTTGGATGGCTTGGAATTTTTTGATGAAACAATGGACTGCCAAACATTGTCCAAGAGATGGAATGATATTAAGCTTTCGACATCCGAAGTTCTGTTACCTTCCATTGTGCAATTTGGTAAATCCTAGATCTTAGAGTTAGTCTTCAGTTCATACCAACTGTTTCAACGTCCGTTGCCAGTTGAGAAAGGCTATTTATAAAGTTAAAACTTACCATAAACTATTTACGACTATCTATAGAACAGATTAGATTGTCAGCCAGGGCATGAGCAAGTATTGAGTAAAAGACATTTGACCCTTTTAGTTTTGAATAAATGATTGATGGAAATAATAAATAAAAATGCAGTAGTGAATGCAAGAAAAGTTTCATTTTGAAGTAGCATGCCTCTCTGCTAATAATTTTAAATTCTTTAGATTTCATTGTTACCTTTTCAATTCATCACTTGTTCTAAATCTTTATACTGTTACTTTCAATAATTGTAGGTCAATAATTGTTAGGTATATATATATATATATATATATATATATATATATATATATATATATATATATATATATATATATACTTGTTATACCCTATTTATCAAGTTGTATGCGTATTGTTACACTGTCGTAACAGACCGTCTTGCGTTCTCTCCAGCCTGAAAATAAACCACACATCTATTTTGGTAGTGATAGTAGGGGCAAGGAGGGCACAAATCTGTCCCTCCACAGAACTCTAGGCACTCCTCTGTTCTAGGGGAGAAAGAGGATAGTTGGTTGAATGTTCTTGAAAATAGTTTCTCATTGTTTATTTTTGGGTTTGTTTGGGCCTTTTAACGAAGCGATACAATATTTTGATATAAAAACTATCAGTCTTCTCTAACTTTACTTCAGAGTCAAATTCTGCATTTTCAAGACTTTTTAATCTATATGTGGACACAAAAGCTCTTGCTCTATACGTAGCTATAGCTACATTAGTTGTTTTTTTTTTTAGTTGAAATTTTGGTGGACGGAAATTTGTTACCTGGGTAACTTCTACCAAGTTTTCCATCATTCTATAGGACTTATAGGGAAAAAATGCTCCGTTATTTGTTGGAAGATTAGGTTATCACGAGAGAGCAAACGGGAAAGAATCACTGCTTTTTATGTTCATCTCTCAAAAAAAAAGAAATTCAAAACGTGTGTTTTTTACTTTGGTGTATTCCTTTTTTTATTTCAGACGTTGTAAGTTTCTTCTTTTCACTCCTCCTTGGATATGCACCAGGGTTCTAATTAATAATATTATATACCTGACATAACATCAAAGCTGGAAAAGCAATACAGGAAGCTCTCAAGTACTGTTCTTGATCGACTTTCTCCTGAACCTGACAATCGTCTTGCTAAATTTTTCTATAGTTCATATTTTTCGGTTTTCGTATTTTTTTTTTTGTCTGTTCTTATGCATTTTATTTCTATTTACTCCACATTATAATACGTATTCTATATTATTTTTCTGGTAATAAACAAATTATCATTAGTGGTATTCCAATACTAGACACTTAATCCAATGAAAATTTAGCTCAATCAGATAAAAAAAAAGGATTTTCTTCAGAGGATGGAGTCGGAAATTTTAGATCTATAGCAATTTATTTCACGTATTAAGTTGAATTCTTATGGATGGTAACCTCTAATAAGAGGATTTCAACCCATGTACCAAACCCCTTCCCCAAAAAATGAGAGACATAAGGCAAAAACAGCCACGGGTCTACAACTTCCGGCTATATATTCTATATCTTTGCCAAACATCTCCCTTCCTCAATTGTTTAATATTAGTCCTTTGTAGACAGAGTGCTATATCGTACTAAAATCCAAGTTGTATGTCAATTACAGTAGATACTTGCCAGCTTTAAAATAAAACTGTAACAAATTACACTCTAAGTTAAACAAAATCTAAATTACACTCTTACAGAATTCACAAAATTTTTCTATGATCTCGGAGATCATAAATATCCACTCGACTGTCTATACATTGGGCATGAGTCCCGCTTGTTAAACCGGTAATAATTTCGGAGGAACTCAATTCTTCTCTCAGTGAGGGTCGTCATAAAGCGCTCATCTGGTTTGAACAGAAAGGTTGCACATTGCTAATATTTGTTAGAACTCAATTCTCCAATTTACTAATTCAAACATTCACCAAGGATTCCTTTGCACTTCAATAGAGATACCTTACACCCTATCTTGAGGTCAAATTTCTGTCCTTCAAACTAGTGATAAAAACAGCTTTGAGACGATATACTCCCATATCCATTCTAGTTAAGCTGCTCCAGAGGTATCCTGCACCTTCCTAGACCCTTATTCTTCTTTACTTTTGTAAGTAATGCATGGATTTCCTCAGTCGAGGGAAGTTCAGCATCAGGTCTGGTCACAACAGAACCAGCAAGAAAGACAGACACTCTTCTCTCAGTGAGGGTCGTCAGCTCACCAGACACAAAGGTTTGTACGAAAATCAAATTCTTGATAAGGAAGCAAAAAGTCTTGACGAAACTGCCAGGAAGGTTGATTTAGTTTTACTATTAAAACTTATCGGGGAATTAAGTGATGGTCAGTCCCTGCTATTGATGCTATTAAGTCTAAGACTGGCACTCAAATTTAGGATGAAGCACATCACATGGAGATTGAAGAGTAATTTCTCGAAACTTCTGAATGCAGAAAAAGTGTTAACTTATCCTGGCCCGTCTTTCACTACTGTTTCTGTTGTAACAGGAGTTGGCAATTTTACCTTATTCTGAGCTTTCCTTGACTGATGAAATCCATACATCTCTTAAAAGAGTTAAGAACAATGAGGGCCCAGAAACGTGCAGAATACCTGTCGAGCAGCTTAAATAGAATGAATATGGGAGTATATCATCTCAAAGCTGTTTTTCTCATTGGTTTGGAGGATAGAAATAATACGTCAAGATAGGAAGTAAGGCATCTCTACTGAACTGGAGATCCCTTAGTTCCTATTCTGACTGCTTGATGGCTTAAATTGGGGATTTTTAGAAGCTGTTGGTTTCCTAGAAACAGGAGCAAATCCAAATACAAAAAAAGAAACCTGATGAAATTGCTTAACATATTCCTTGTAGAAAAGGTTAACTTGAAGCATATCACCTAATAGTTTCAGCGAAATGTCAAACCGAAGAAAAACTCGTAAAAAACAATTAAAAACAATTGAAACAAAGAAAATTAGTTATGCGACCAAAATATTGACAAGCTCGGAATTTGCAAAGTGAATATTAAAATTATAAGGTTTAAAGGGAGATAAGGGGGAAGGAGAATCAGTGATTGAATATGTCAACTATTTAAGGGATGAAAGCGAAACGCAAGGAAATTTTTGCTCTCCTTTTCTTAAGGGTAGCTAGAAGGGCTCTCTGAATAAGGGAAATATAAGGCACTTTATGAAACGACCTCATTAAAGATAATTCTTAGGCACCTTTTTTGGACTGCCTCTATTCTGTCCAACAATTCAATGGAGATGCCACCAGAATGCCAAGCAGAACAGGTGTACACGAGGGTTGGGCTTACAAATGAGAGGAAAATCCTCAAACAATGCGTTTTAGGACATTTAGATTCTTTAAGGAGTTTAAGGAGGGAAAATGCAACATTTGCACGTTTTAAAATATCATGAATGCGGCAATCTCATTTTAAATTGCTTTAGATGGTAACACCCAGTAATTTCATAGTGGTGACAGACAATTCAGGAGGGGATTGTACAGGAGAAAGGAGGGGGAGTTTTAAGGAAATTAATAGTTAAAACAGTTGATTTTAAGGGGTTGACACTCATACCATTAGTAACAGCTTCATCTGATATCGATTCCAAGATGTCCATTGGGCTACGTTTTAAATTTTGAAACATGTCTATAAGACAGTTAAAACTTGAGTGAGTGGCGTATAATACACAGGCACCAAAATACCTTCTCCCTACGGAAAATAAAAATACAAAAAATTCTCAAATTTAAAAAGCCTTATTTTCCACGAAGAGGGGGGGGGGTATTTACTGGGGGTGCTTGTCTGGGGAGGGGGAGCTATTTTCAGGGGTATTTTCCGTAGGGGGTATTTTCGGGAGTAGGGAGTACTTTCTGGGGGCATTTTAATCGGGGGGTATTTTCCAGGGTGCTTGTTCCGGGTATATTTTCTGCGGGACGGTTTTTCTGGCGGGGGATGTTTTCCGGGGAGTAAACGCCAGGGGGGTATTTTACGCAGGGGGTTTTTCCCGGAGTTAATTTCTGAGGGGGGGTAAACACCGGGGGTTAAACGCCTAGATCTTTTAATTTGCTTAGAAGGCAATACTTCTTTATTACTTATTTTCCTTTCACTGGCCATTTACTTAATTCTTATTGAACCGTTTTTTAATACGTTTTGGAGATAATACTTCCTTGTTTTATTTTGTGTGTGCTGTATGCTTTTAATCTTGTCTCGTCTGTTTCTCTGGTCTTTAAGATGTATATCCTGGATTGTTCAATTATGTCTATTTGACAATTGCTGGCTGCTTAAAGACGATACTTTTTAGACGATGGCGAATTTGATTTCAATGTCGCTTATAATTTTTTTGGATCCGATTCTATAAAATATAATGTGGAACTCGTCACCATTCTTGACAAGAAATTACAAATCATTCCCGATACAAAACACTGGCTTTCAGCATCGACAAAGGCGCATTTTAAGTTAAGCACTTTTATTTATGGATCGCAATAGCGAAAACAAGCTGTACTGGAAACAATTTCCTTGTGTTATAAACTTGTTTAGCACTTCAAATTCAACAAAGGCCATGGAATGTTTTAGCCATGTTTTTTGCTCGTAAAAATGCATAGCTGTTCTACAAATATTGATAATAAAATCTATGTACACATAAAGCCATTCAGAATAAAGTTATGTACACATAAATATTATTCAAGTATAATTTGGGCATACCTGATCATCTCCGTTTCGGCTGTTTCCATTCATAACTGTATGTGAGTCTGTGGAAGGCAACTGAGGTGATTTATCTCGGCTTAAATTTTCAATAATAGTAGTATTCTTGTTGTTCGATGGTGGTTGCTTTTTCACTGCGTTCTTAGCCCGTTTACGAATTGCCTATAATAATGAAAATTTATAATTATATAATAAAAAACCGACATCTTCTAATCGACACCATTTTTTGCTGTTGTTTTGATGTCGCAATTTCTTTTCGGGGGAGGAGTGAGATTAATCTCTAATCTTCCTTCATCCATGGTAGTATTTTTGGATTAACTATGTAGTGTCGAGATTAGATGGAACGGAGGCAGTAATGGTGTCCAAAACCCTGCCTGGGGAGGATGAATCCTCATCAAAATATGAAGCATGACCGTGGCTCAAGGAACAATCCATTGTAGAGAAATCAGATATAAAATAACAAAGTTGTCTTGCCAGTTCTTAGGATTAAGCGTCGCCTACCGCTGATGGCTGTCAAGGAGCTGGTGATTCTCCCCTCTCTTTGAGGGCCAAATTTGGCCTATCCAGTTGGGAGCGGGCAGGAAGAGTTCACATTTTTGGCAATAACAACAATTCAAATATTCACATACAAAGCCTTCTGTACAAAAAAAAATGTACATTCTGTACAAAAAATTGTAGAGAAATCAGATATAAAATAACAAAGTTGTCTTGCCAGTTCTTAGGATTAAGCATCGCTTACCGCTGATGGCTGTCAAGGAGCTGGTGATTCTCCCCTCTCTTTGAGGGCCAAATTTTGCCTATCCAATTGGGAGCGGGCAGGCAGAGTTTGCATTTATGGCAATAACAACAATTCAAATATTCACATACAAAGCCTTCTGTACAAAAAAAAATGTACATTCTGTACAAAAAATTGTAGAGAAATCAGATATAAAATAACAAAGTTGTCTTGCCAGTTCTTAGGATTAAGCATCGCTTACCGCTGATGGCTGTCAAGGAGCTGGTGATTCTCCCCTCTCTTTGAGGGCCAAATTTTGCCTATCCAATTGGGAGCGGGCAGGCAGAGTTCGCATTTATGGCAATAACAACAATTCAAATATTCACATACAAAGCCTTCTGTACAAAAAAAAATGTACATTCTGTACAAAAAATTGTAGAGAAATCAGATATAAAATAACAAAGTTGTCTTGCCAATTCTTAGGATTAAGCGTCGCTTACCGCTGATGGCTGTCAAGTTCAAGTTCAAGTTCATTTATTTATTAATCGCACATACATGTATATATATGACATAGGCCCATGGGGAGACAAGCTCGAAAAACTAGGCCTAGACAAAGAATAAAATAATAACACACTACAATACAAAGATAAACATGACGGCAAAGATACAATAACACAACAATAGTATGAAAGTAGCAGCTAGCTCAGGATCATTCAATACTGTTGAAGAAATTAAGAATGTAATATTATTAAATATAAATTAAATTAATACTGGAAGATAGCTGAGAGGCCCATAATAACCCAGAGCAACGAACCATACAAAAACTTTGCCTTATTAAAAAGATACTTAATTAAATAAAAATAATCCTGGTGATAAAAATAAGCTGGTGATTCTCCCCTCTCTTTGAGGGCCAAATATGGCCTATCCAGTTGGGAGCGGGCAGGAAGAGTCCGCATTTTTGGCAATAACAACAATTGAAATATTCACATACAAAGCCTTCTGTACAAAAAAGATGTAGGGTAACATTAAACCTAGCCAAATTTTATGTAATGGGAATGACCATAAATAGCCAATTCTTTTTATGTATTTTTGTTATCAGAATTCCTCTTGTCCCTATGACCTCTTGTCACAGAAAAAAATCTTTGTAACTTAAGAGATTCTATTCTTAAACTTAACGGCACCAATATTCAAGAGGCGATGGAGGGGCATTATAAGTTCCACCGTGACATTCTCCAGAAGGGGAGGAGAATGCGCTAAAGGGAGCTACGTTGTTATTAATGTTTTAAGTGGAAATATTTCTTTTTCTTCTTATCATGTACAAACTTTCATTTCTTCTTGTTTCCCGAGGGGTGTGTGGTATTGGCCCCTGACGTCGTTTCAGTGTTCGTGGGATACATCCCTACAAAGAAAAGATTTTCGTAAGAAGTTTACCTTCAAAACCTTTGATATATTATTTTGACAATTGATTTTGATATTGATTGATTGATTCAATCAACCTATCCTGTAACTGATTTTTAATATTTTAGGTCTTTCTCTTCCCAAAAAACATTTTGGGGTTTAAACTTTCTTAGGAATCATTATTATTCTCGAAGCAGTGTACTAGGAATATTTAGTGGCATTTCGCAAAAAGGGTATTTTGCAAAAACTCCACATTCGTCCAAACGAGCTAAGCATATAGTTCGAAAGAGCTTAAAGAGATCGATCGATTGGTCTGTTCGAAATGTGCATATCTTAAATTCTGACCGACATATAAATTGTTCTAAAAGGGAGTAGAAAAGAGCGCAAGTTCCCTATCTTCTAGGTAAAGAAACATTCAGCAATTTGGAAAGTTCCAACGAATTCCGATCAGAAGGCTTACTAGAATCAGTCTTTAAAGTTTCAAGGTTCTTAAATTCTGATTTGTGAAGATCTTTTCATTTTGTGTCTCCTGTAAAATTAGGAAAAGTGGACTTGAGCCCTTTTTGTAAAACGCCACGGTATTAAGTGTGGATAAATAAACGGGGGTTTGAAGTAAAAAAAAACAAATTGAAGAGGGAACAAGGTCAATAAAAACCAAAACCCTGAAAAATCTGGGTTTTAATTGAAGTATATGCATTTAAATATACATTTTTTATGCTGATACTCAAAACGCGGAGTATTTCAATTTTAAAGTTACTCATCAAAAGCTATTCGGAAACATAAATTTAAATAATGTTAGAAATAGGAATAAAACTCCCCCAAAAGAGCGCTTAGTCTTGATGAGAATTAGGCAATGGAATTGAGAATGTATGAGAAAATTAAAGCCGCAATGGACAAAATATCGTTAGTTAAAAATCATTGAGTGGGATGGTCATACATGTCATTATCCATAGGTCGTAGTATTAGGTTATTAAAAGAGGCTTCAAGTGAATGGGCATTTAAGGATTTATATGCCCTTTCCATTAACAATGGGTCCACGTCACAGAAAAATAGCCTTATTGTAGCATTTAGGCTCGTAAAACAATAATTTTGGGCATGCAAAGGGTATTTGCTTAGGTTTCCGGGTTCAGATACTGGCAGGACATGCACCATTTTTCTATAGCACTCTATGGACTACAAACCATACTGTCCATAAAAATGATCCGTTGTAGCAGATCATTTATCCAACAAAACTAATGACTAAAGACCATGATTTATGCGATTACTCTCTATTAGGGAGCTAGCCAATGGATTTTCTTATAGGAAGGGAGCAAATACGCTAGATGAACTCTTTCGCAAAGCACTGCTCTGCCTAAAACTCAGTCTGACCTTTTTATTTGGGAAGCGCTGTTCAGTCAAAGCGCTGTTTGACTGAAAAAGTCAAGGCTGAGGAGGCGTAGCTCTGCTCATATCTAGGGTAGCTCTGGGTGTGGCATTAAAATGAAGAGAAAAATGAGGTTTCTTAAGCTAAGTTAAAGACCAATATTAAAAATAAAACCAACGGATATCATCCTGTATATAAGAGGAGATGCCCCCTTCTCAGCCCTCACTGTTTAAGCTGAATGTGGACTTTTTGTCCGCAATTATTTAAGAACATCATGCTTGAGAACAACAACTCATGGACAAGTGCACTCTCAAATGATTTGAGCATAGCACTACAAAACTTCAGAATAAAGATAGGTGATTCAGGAGGGAGCAGCCTCTTCATATTCGGAATAATTTTACTAAGTCTTACTGTGTAAAGATTATAGGGGGATGAATTAGGGGGAAGAAGACCCCTCATTAACATGTTTTCTATTCTTTTTAGGTTTTAATATCGCTCTTCATTTTATTTGGAAAAAAAATTATTTCCTTTATTGACTTATGCTTGTTCATAGTACCACATTCAGGATAATTAAAATATCCGTGAGGGGGGTGTTTCATCATTTCCCTCTCTTGTACGCGTTCCTTTATGCAAAAGATTAAATTTTGTATGACAATACTTTGAGAAATAAAATCTGATTTAGGTGACTTTCCTTTGTACAAAGAAGTATCGTTTCTACAATAAGAGGGGAGCTTTCGTCATCTCAAAATCCATACAGCCCCTAGTTCTACATAAATCCATACATATATTTTCTCCTGGGGAAAGTATGTCAGATGTTAAATAGGTATTCATCTGAACATTCATTAAAGTCAACTGAAAAAATCCATCATAGAAAGTCTGAAAATGTGGGCCTAGAACGCTTTCAGACCTTAGGCATGTCGCTCCCTCCTAGCAACGGTTCTTCAGATTCCATCTAATAACCGTGTGACACTCTATATCTGTAAGTGTTATTGGATAAGTGATTTATAAATAATGGTACATTTCTTATGGACTGAACGTAACTGTATAGCGTAACGCAAGCCGGTACTCTAAAACAAGGAGGTTATATATATACTTCCTTTCAGTTTGTCAATAGTTTTAGAATTGCTGCTCAATAATATTTCGGTAGAGTTTGGGCCAAAACTATGGTTGTCATACATTTTTCACTGAGGTTTTCATCAAACTACGCCCCTTTTGGGATGTTCAACAGATATCTCTAAAATAATGCAAATTTTCGGGAGCCAATACCTTTTGATCACTAAATTTGTGGTATTTAGATTTGCATTATTCAGTATAAACAGAAGGTTCAGTCTATACTTACTTACTTAGTTAAGTTTCGTCCCTTCTCGATGGATGTCTTGGGGTCACTAATTTTGACAGAGAATTAAATAGGGCTCGGTATAAAGATCTGTCTTTTGCTGTTCTGGAGAGTTTTACGATGTTATTGCGGTCGAAGTGACTAATCCACCGCTTCCGTGGTTTTCCTCGTGGCTGCTGTCAGTCAATCATTCCTTCTAGTGTGATATCTGGAAGACCGTCGGGGACCATTCTTCAGACTTGACCGAAGTTCAATCGTTTTCTCACCTATTAATTGATCACTTGGTCAGTGCATTTGGTATTTACAATGGGATGTACCCACCACATCTTGAACACGAGGAGGTTGCAGTCCTTTCTTTGTCCTCAGGGTGTAGATTTCACATCTTATAGAGCGATCCGCACAATCAGGCTGTTGAAGAAGTTGACTTTCAACTGATTGGAGAATGTACTCATTTCTAGATATTTGAGAGTCGATTGAAGCTAGAGCTTGCTAGAGCTAGGCGGCGTTCGAAATTTATAGCATAGCAGTTGTCAGCAGTCAGAATAATACCCAGGTAGAAAAAGGAGTTGACTGTTTCGACTATCAATGGCCGTCAATGACTATGGCGGCACTGTTTTCTAACTCGTTACGAGTCGTCACCGTAACTTTGGTTTTGTTGGCATTTATTTAAATAGTGAATGGTCTCATTACCTGGCTGAGATAGTCTACTTGTATTTGGAGCTTTGCTGCGGTTGGAGCCATCTGATTGATTCCGTCAGCATCTCCCAAGATTGTCCATGATAAAACCACCTATCTTTCCTTCGTATTCAGTCGGTATTATCAACGGAATGACATTTACAGAAAGAATGAACTGGTGTGGTGACAGAATACATCCTTGTAAGATGATAGAAGAGATCGAAAATTCGTATGAAGACCATCTGTTGCTAGAACTCAGCTTTTAAATTAGTCTTAAATTTATTCAATTATCGCAACTGTTTCATCTGAAACACCATAGTGCTTTAGAAACAGACAAAGGCCCGTCCTGGCCCTTCCTGGAGATCAGGTCTAAGGCCTGCCGAAAGCCAATAAAAATGGTATAGTTCTTTGCTGAAATCAATGAATGCTCCATCAGCTGTCTTGCAGTGAAAATCAAGTTGATGGCCCAGCACCCTGTTCTATCTTTACATGTGTTTAAATCAAAGCTTGGGTTTTTAAAATTGCAGTTCCTATTCACTAAGCGTCTTTTCAAACACCCTGCCCTTTTAACTACTTGATCTATGGTATCTTTACTGCAAGGAAACCCACATATCTTACCACCATCTCCCTTTTCTATATCTGAATTTAACATTTTCGTTAACAACTCATCTTGAATATCAATCGTAACTGAAAAATTCCATCCCTTCAAATATGTTCTTTTTTTGGGAGAGGGTGGAGAAGGGTTGCAAATATGAAATCAGTTTTGGCTTATCGTTTCAGTATTTTAAAGGTGCTTACCTAAAGATAGGGTACCTACCTAACTCTATCTATCTTTCTATGCAGGTAAACATACGATAGTGACGTTTTAAATTACAATAAAAATACTTGTTCGATAAAAAGAAATCTGTTACCCTACATTTCTCAAAATCTATTCGTAGAATAGAGGGAAACTATGAAGGAAATTACACCTCCCCTCCTTTTCTACTACCCTCCTGCTCTATTTACCAAAAGGCTCCCTGAAACTTAGAAAATTATGGCGTAAAATAAGTTTTTTTCCAGCTTCAGAACCTTCCCCCCTCTAATAATCACAAAATATATTCTCCCTCAATCGCTAATACGCTATTCAATTCTGTCATTAATATATTTGGAAAAGCCTCAAATCACTCAACTTATTTAAATTAAGCTTAAAATAATTTTTGCTATCACTGTTATTTTGCATATGCTACGTGTAACTTACAGAAGTTCCAAATCAATTAGTTATCTTAGTAATTTCACGCAATAGTGTTTTCACCTTGTTAGTGTAGAAATTGTCGCATTGTGTAACAGAATGACCGAAAACTTTACTTAGCTGTGGTAAAATCCCTTTGATACTTATATAGGGGACTATACCTTTCAATTGCTGTTAGAATTAACCTTTTCCTACTATTCTAGGACCATTTTTTTGATTGGATCACCCCTGGCAAAAAAAACAACACAAAAACGAACACATACATGACTCTGTGACCATCCGTCTCGAAGAAGATACAAAATTTTACTTTTTCTGAATAGGGGCTTGAAACCTTTGCAGAAGTGTTTATAATTTCATCTATGCCACTTTCATTTTTGGGGATGAATTTCCACTTTTTCTAAAGCTATGAAATTTTTGTTAGGTTCATATTTTTTGAAAAGTAACCTTAAACTTAATATATTTAACATATTTAGGATCGTGAATAGATATACATTTTTTATGGATATAATTTTTATCATTTTTTTTTAGCTTTGGCTACTATTAGCACCGACAGTTCGTTCTCAAAAAAATCTTTTTTGATTTGCATATCAAACAGCCTTCCTTAAGTTATGTTATCTCTTCGATGCAACCATTGTTCATTCATTACAACTTAACCCAGCCTTCATCTTCTAAGAAACTAGACATATTTATTTTGACCCTTATCTCTTTTTCAAAATAGAGAGAAAGTTAATTACGTACTTAACAAGGGTATCTTTGTGAAGAATAGGCTATTTAGCGAAATTTCTGCATGAAAAGATTTGGAAGCGAACCAGTTTATCTTTAAGGGAAACAGAATCACCAGTTACGAAAAAGTTAAGAACAAACTAAATAAGTTTAGCTTGGACGTACATGCGACAATGAAAGGAAGTCAACCATTTAAGTCAGTGTCGGTGAAAGAATACTGACTATAGAGCATCAAGGAGATTAAAACCATTTTTGGGCCTACGACCAAAAATAGGTCTATTTATTTTTAATTTTTTATATTTTTTAAAAATAGGTCCAAAAACATAGGTCTATTTATACCTGAAAACCGAAATTTTCTAAGAATTGTCTTATTGGTTTTCTACTATTTTCTAGGATTTCCTATAACAATTATTAAGATTTTTGTTGTGTAATTTCTCTCCTTTGCCACGTTTGAATCGTGAAAAGAAACAAGCAAAAATTTCTTGTTTACAAACACGCCAAACCCAATGGTTTTAACACTAAATTTATCTGCAGCTGATAGTCAAGCAATACATGAATTAATGGGTGGTACTTTATGTTCAGTCGGGCTATCGAACGAATATACGTTAATAGCACAGCTTAGATACCAATAAATTGGTATCTAAGCCATGGTTAATAGGAATATATAAAAATTAGACCATTTCAATTCAATTCAGTTTATTCAAAAAAAAACATAACACCAATAATAATAAAGATCCTGGAAGAAAACTTGTTGAGGACCATAACAACAAAAAATTGAAAATGAAGAAGAGAGAAAAAAAGAAAAGAGAAAACATGGGTAATTAAAGCAAATTGAATAAGAATTTAGAGAAATATAATATCAAAATTTTAGTGCATTGTTATACAGCGTGCGAAAACTTGTGGATAGCTCGACACAGGAGGGTATTATATTCCATTGAAGTATAGATTTATAAATGGGGGATCGCTGGGCAGAACTAGAGACACACTTGGGGACAATGAAGGAACGGTTGGATGAACGGAGACAGAGGCCTTCAGAATTATTACTATTAAAATAAGATAATAATTGGGGAGGAAGATATTTATTGTACGTGGAGTATGCAAGGGATATTTTTAATTTTTTGATGATTTGTTCAAAAGAGATAATACCAAAATCGGAGTACATGTTCTGGGTGGGATATAGTCGGGGCAGCCGAAAAACTGCTTTGACGGCACGGTTTTGGGAAGATTTTAATTTATTGGTAACTGAAGGATAAATGTTGCACAACCAGATCCGCAGTATGAGATATATGGGTAAATTAAAGAGTAATAAAGGGTGACAAGGATATCGGGAGGAAGAAAATAATTCACACGATTAATCATACTTACCTGTCGCAAGATTATGGCTCTGATGTAGGACACAAGTGTTGCAAATGATAGGGAGGAGTCTATGTGGACACCAAGAAACTAGGCAACTTTGACCTGTGGAAGGAGATTGGTAGAATATTTTAGGCCAAGTGCTTGCTGAGCTTCATTTTTTTTGTAAGGGGTTCGAAATAATACAACCTGACTTTTCTTGCTGTTAATGGTCATGCACTTAACGAGACACCACCCCTGTACTCTATTCAGAAGGGTTTGAGTAGAGGCGACGGCGGATGGTAAATTAATGCCGGTGATGAAAAAGTTGCTATCGTCAGCAAAAAGTACTGGGTGCACTGATGGACCCAGGTCAGTAACCAAATCATTAATATAAAGGAGAAAAAGTATTGGACCAAGAACAGAGCCCTGTGGGACGCCCCTCCGGACAGGTAGGGAATGTGAAGTCACCCCGCCCAGACTCACACTCTGTACTCTACCAGAGAGATAAGAGCCAAACCACGAGAAAGGAACTCCACAAATCCCTAATTTGTTGAGTTTACTTAATAGAACACTGTGGTCAACCATATCAAAGGCCTTAGCAAAATCCAGAAATAAGCCCAATACAGCATTTTTAAGGTCAAGTTGGGAACGTATAAACTGTGTGGCGTCTATTAGTGCATGAGCAGTTGAAAATTTGGAACGAAAGCCATATTGATGAGGAGAAATCAACGAATCTGAAGAATGAATCCCAAATAAAAAGGGAGAAAGACGTCGGAATATAATTCTCTCGAGCACTTTAGATATAACTGAGAGAAGCGAGATTGGACGATAATTACTTATCTCAGACGGATCGCCTTTCTTATGAATCAGGAAAACAATTGCTGATTTAAATATTTCTAGGAAGACTTCATTAGTCATAGACAGGTTTGCTATGTGCACAATGGGGGTCACAAACATAGGAAGATACAGTCCTAAGAAGCTTATTACTTACGCTAAAGAAGTCAGGTGTACTACTATTCGAGAGCCATTTGATAACTTGAAGCACCTCTTTACGATCAGTTTGAGAGAAAAACATGAATCCAGGATTCTTGCTAGGGTGTACTGACTGGGAGAAGGAACAGGAGTTAGCATTTGGAATATTAGTGAAATAATTATTAAAAACATCCGGTACTGAAATTGGGTCAATTAGTCTGCCACTGATGTCCTTAAGGTTAATAGGTACAGATCTTGAATTCCTTTTTTTTAAAGAATTTCATTTATTGTGGACCAAATTTTTTGCAAGTTCCCTTTGCAATGAGAGATTTTTGAATGATAATATTTTTCTTGCTTCCCGGACGAGTTTGGTATATAAGTTTTTGTATTTTTTATAATTAGTCAGGTCAATAACGTTACTGGTTTTGCAAGCTAACTTATATAGGTCATTTTTTCGGTGTGAAGAGATTATCAGGCTATTTGACATCCAGGGGCGTGTATGGGAAGTTTTTCGGTTTGATTTACGAACTGGAAAGTTGAACTGATAAGATCACTGAGTCCCTGTGTAAAACCGTTTGTGGCTGAATTAACATCCTGACAATCCAAAACCTTGGACCAGTCGAAGGATGTCAAACGATCCGTGAAACGGTTCATATTCACAGTATTATATATTCTATTATACTTAGGGGTATTAGTTCTAGAGGGTTGAGTAGCTGGTAGGGAGAGCTATATTTGAAAGTGATCTGACGGGTCAGAAAATATTATTTTGGAGGACAGGTGGTTTCCCAGGGAAGTAGATACAAAAATGTTATCAATTACAGTTGCTGTAGACATCACAGGATCAACTCTAGTAGGAAAAAGGATTGTGGGAAGAAGACCATTTGAGGTGAATGTTTCAAAGAAAGTATCATTATCATTGTTAACATTTATTAAATTACAATTGAAGTCCCCAAAAACTATTGCCTTCTTTTGTGGTAAATTAGTAAAACTAGAAAAAATCATCAAACAGATTACAAAAGAAAGGGGTCGAAAATGAGGGTGGTCTATACAATAATGAAAAAACAAAAGAATTCTCGTCAACACTTACGTCTACGATTATTGAATAAATGCATTTATTATTTATAGGTTGCGAGAATAAGGATTCACAGTCTCATGGCCAGGTGAATTTTAGACTTGACCGGATGTAAAGAGAAATGCCGCCAGAGGACTTGGTTAATTTTCTTTCAATATGAATAGCTTGAAAGTCAGGGAAAGAAAATTCATTATTATCATCAATTTCTGAAAGCCACATTTCCGTTATTCCAATTACGTCAAAAGGGCAGTAACCATTAATTAAAATTAAGTCTTTAAAATTAGCCCACTTATCCCGTATACTTCTGATGTTTAAGCAAATTACATTACGTTTGGTCTCTTCCATTAGCTTAGGTTTCACATTTTTCACAAAATCAAAAGTGTCGAGATATTTATAGTTAATTTGGTTTAAAGGGCTATCGGGGCTAGCTAAGGGGCTGGTTGGCAAATTATTTTGGTCATCATAATAGTTAAAAACAACATTATTGCACAGTGATAAATTCGTAAGAGACGCAAATCTTGTATAATACACATTTAAATATCCATTGTGGTCTGAGTTTCATCATCTCCTTGATTAGAATATTGGAAATCTTCTTCAGCCGACGAAATATCATTGGTGGTAATTTTGGACTGGGATGGAAAGTTTGCCGTTTTTTCTTAGATTTTTTGCCTTTGACTAGGGCAGTGGCACCGACTACCGTCTTGGGGGTTGTGGCATTGTCAGAGCCTGTATTAATTTGATTTGCAGTTGAGCCTACAGGCTTAACTAGCTTTGCTGTGGAATCTATGTCCTTTTTCATGGAGGATAATTGAGCTATAGAGCTATAGCTGTTTGTAAGATGTCATCACCTAGGAGTTTAGTGATAGCCTTCTTCTTGAGAATATTTTTGGTTTCCTCAGCTTCATTACTAACCTCAATTAAGTGACTGACTGTGAGAAAAGTTGCAAGTCTTTGCCATTCTTGGCTACTTTTAGATGAATCTTTTGGAGGGCAGGATGTTGAAGTAAACTTAGGTAAGGGATGGGGGGACTGACTAGAACCTTGAGTATGAACATTATTTGCCTCTTTTGGGAATGATACTGTCTTTGCATCTTCTACAGCAACTGTTGCTTGGCTTCTACTTGGCCGATGGGGTGTGGGTTGCCAAGGGATTCTTGCAGCTACAACTGAGTAGGGTAGGTTCATTTTATCAGAAGTTCTAAAGATTACAACTCGCTTTTGGTGAGCTGGGCAAGATTGTTTTTGGAGGGCTGTGTGTCCCTTACGGTTACAGTTTCTGCAGAAAGGGTGTGACTCAAGGCATTCGCGAATTGCGTGGCCTGTTTTCCCACACTTAAGGCAAGACGGATGGGATTGTTTGCAGTGTTTGCTGTGGCCGTGGGCCAGACAAGTAAAGCATTGTAGGGGCTTGGGCTTATAAATCTTGTAAAAAGGGGAAATACCGTACGAGAATATTTCTGTACTTAGCTCAACTTTGCAGGAAATGAGGATTGAACGGCTTGGGTGAAGAAAACCATCTTTGTTTAAAATTAGCCTTACGACAGTTGAAGGATTGATGAGACGGCCTGAAGAATCTATTAGTTCAGTTTGTATTTCCTCCACTTTTACACTGGTATCAACACCATACAGCACATACTTGTATAACTTTTCCACATCTTTTTGTAGCTAAAACTTTTGAGCCATCAAGAATTATTTCTTTCGATTTTGACAGGACATGGTCTGCTACCTGAGAAGATGTAAAGTAAATATCAATAGACTCGTCCTGCTTGAAAACAAGTTCAAAATTTACCTTGGTGATCAGAAAGATAGCTTTCCTAATTTCCATTATTCGATCTTTTGAAAAGGGTTGGCCATTGGTTTTCTTGATTGAGACAGTATAATAATTGGGGTAATCGTTAGCACTAGTTTCTGGGACACTTGAAGAGAGGGGTTGCACTATCACTGGCGAACGAGTTTCATCCTTTTTCCTCTTTTTGCCAGGCGTCTCACCTCTTTCATTAGAGTTAGTTTCGGCTAAGGCCTGAATTCCTGACAAGTGGCTAACTGTTTTGGATCGCTTAGTTGGGGGATTTCTAGGAAGAGTTTTAGAGGTAGGTTGGAATGGCGACTGGCTAAAGGTTTCAGTGGGAGTATCCTTCTCGGGTGGTAGCCTTAGGGTTATGTAACAGAATGTATTCCGTCATGTATTCCGACGAGACATTGCAGATTCACGAACTGCTAATCAGTCTTAGTTCAAGGTTACTTGACCAAAAGTAAATATGACAGTTTATAATCAGCGATAACACCAACACATTCAATTATATACTATGATAAATAATAACTCACTTTGTATGAAGTGAGCAATCCCTCACAATTAAATCCGCAAATTAATTGCGCAATCTAACACAGTACAGTACAAAAATAATCCGATTAGGTTCATAAACTAGTTCCTTTTAGTTCAAATACTAAACTCAAACTCAGCCTTTCATTCCAATTACATAAAAAAAAACAGTTTTTTTAACTGAAAGTAAGGAGCGAAATTAAAACTTAAAACGAACAGAAATTACTCCGCATATGAAATGGGTTGTCCCCTCCGCAATCCCCTGCTCTTTACGCTAAAGTTTTTAATTGTTTTAAAAGCAGAATTGTGGCAAAGAGTCGAACTTTAGCGTAAAGAGCGAGGGATTGCGGAGGGGACAACCCATTTCATATATGGAGTAATTTCTGTTCGTTTTAAGTTTTAATGTCGCTCCTTACTTTCAGTTAAAAAACTGTTTTTTTTATGTAATTTCTGAACGTTTTTGAATTAATGCATGTTTGATTTTGGCTCTCCACACATAAATTATTAAAATGAAATTTGCATACTAATTCCTTTTTTGGCTAAATGGCTTTCTCTTAGTTTTGATCAGACGATTTTGAGAAATAAGGGGTGGGGAAAGCCTAGTCTCCCTGCAATTTTTCGGTTACATAAAAAGCAACTATAAATTTTAATTTTTAACGAATGTTTTTATTAGTAAAAAATTTACGAATTAGCTTACGTAACAAACTTTTATATTCTTAAATTTTTATTATGTATATGAGGGGGTTTGTACCCTCGTTAATACCTCGCTCTTTACACTAAATCGTAAGTTTTGTCCCAATTCTTTTTGAATGACCCCTGAATCCGAAAGGCCGTAGAATAAATAGTTGAAATTACTAAAAATACTATAGTATAAAGAGTGAGGTATTTATCTCCTAGTAAATACCTCGCTCTTTATGCTAAAGTATTTTTAGAACCCCTCATATGCGTAATAACCTCTGTTTGTTTTAAGTTTCAATGCTACTCCTTACTTTCAATTGAAAAAACTTTTCCATGTTTATTTTTCATAGTTTTTTTTATAGTAATTTTAGAAAATCCTGCGCCCTTTTCATTGAATTTCTGTTCCCCCATGACATATGTCTCAAAGGAAAGATCCTCCCACATAGCTCCATCCCCTCAACCCCACCCCCAAAACCAAAAAATCCCCTTAAAAGGCTATACACTTCCCAATAACCATTATTATATGTTGAATTTGGAGAAAAAATGAGCGTGGGAGGGGGCCTAGGTGCCCCCCAATTTTTTTGGTCACTTAAAAAGCGCACTAGAACTTTTCATTTCCGTTAGAATGAGCCCTCTTGCGACATTCTAGGACCATTTGGTCGATACGATGACCCCTGGAAAAAAAACAAATAAACACGCACCCGTGATTTGTCTTCTGGCAAGAAATACGCAATTTCACATTTTTGTAGATAGGAGCTTGAAACTTGTACAATAGGGTTTTCTGATACGCTGAATCTGATAGTGTGATTTTCTTTAAGATTCTATGACTTTTAGGGGTTGTTTTCCCCTTTTTTTTTAAATAAGGCAAATTTTCTCAGGCTCGTAACTTTTGATGGGTAAGACTAAACTTGATTAAACTTATATATTTACAATCAGCATTAAAATGCGATTCTTTTGATGTAGCTATTGATATCAAAAACCCATTTTTTAGAGTTTTGGTTGCTATTGAGCCGGGTCGCTCCTTACTACAGTTCGTTACCACGAACTGTTTGATAAAGGAATATTTTTAATAAAGAAAAAAGGTTTCAATGGGTGGTACAACTGCTATATTCAGTCGGGCTATTGAATGAATATAGGTTAAAAGGAATATGTAAAAATTAGGCAATAAGGGAATATTCTTAATCAAGAAAGAAACGTTTCTATTGATGTGTCAATAGTCAACTAAAAGGCTAAATGTAACAGAACAGGTTGGAAAACTAATTTGTCTCTCTAAAAAGATACTTTTGTAGGTGAGTCAAATAAATTTTAACTTGAAAGTTTTATATATTGAATTAATTTTAATAATATCCTTATAAATACATTTATAACTTAGCTTATATTTATAGCTTAGATTTATAACAGTGTTTTTCTTTTTGATACAGCAATCAGGAACATTAGAATTTCCAGAGCTTCATGATGATAGTACATAAGAACTAGTTTTTTTAACTGAAAGTAAGGAGTGACATTAGAACTTAAAACGAACAGAAATTACTCCGTATATGAAATGGGTTGTCCCCTCCGCAATCCCTCGCTCTTTACGCTAAAGTTTGACTCTTTGCCACAGTTCAACTTTTTAAAACAATTAAAAACTTTAGAGTAAAGAGCAAGGGATTGCAGAGGGGACAACCCATTTCATATACGGAGTAATTTCTGTTCGTTTTAAGTTTTAATGTCGCTCTTTACTTTCAGTTAAAAAAACTAGTTTTTTTATGTAATTTTTGAACGTTTTTGAAATAATACATGTTTGATTTTGGCTCTTCGCACATAAATTATTAAAATGAAATTTGCATATTAATTCCTTTTTTGGCTAAATGAATTTCTCTTAGTTTTGGTCAGACGATTTTGAGAAATAAGGGGTGGGGAAGGAGGCCTAGTTGCCCTGCAATTTTTCGGTTACATAAAAAGGCAACTATAAATTTTAATTTTTAACGAATTTTTTATTAGTAAAAAATATACATAACTTAAGAATTAACTTACGTAACAAACTTTTATATTCTTAAATTTTTATTATGTACATGAGGGGGTTTGTACCATCGTTAATACCTCGCTCTTTACACTAAATCGTAAGTTTTGTCCCAATTCTTTAAAAATGACCCCTGAATCAGAAAGGCCGTAGAATAAATAGTTGAAATTACTAAAAATACTTTAGCATAAAGAGCGGGGTATTTATCTCCTCCTAAATGCCTCTCTCTTTATGCTAAAGCATTTTTAGAACCCCTCATATGCGTAATAATCTCTGTTCGTTTTAAGTTTCAATGCTACTCCTTACTTTCAATTGAAAAAACTTTTCCATGTTTATTTTTTCATTGTTTTTTTATAGTAATTTTAGAAAATCCTGCGCCCTTTTCATTGAATTTCTGTTCCCCCAATGACATATTTCTCCAAGGAAAGATCCTCCCACATAGCCTCCTCCCCTCAACCCCGCCCCCAAAACCAAAAAAAAAACCCTGAAAATGTCTGTACACTTCCCAATAACCATTATTATATGTAAACACTGGTCGAAGTTTGTAACTTGCGGCCCCTCCACCAGGGACTGTGGGGGAGTAAGTCATTCCCAAAGACATAGTTATTATGGTTTTTGACTATGCGGAACAAAATGGCTACCACAAAATGTTGATCCGTTGACTTTGGAGAAAAAATGAGCGTGGGAGGGGCCTAGGTGCCCTCCAATTTTTTGGTCACTTAAAAAGGGCACAAGAACTTTTCATTTCAGTTGGAATGAGCCCTCTTAAGACATTCTAAGACCACTTGGTCGATACGATGACCCTGGAGAAAAAACAACAAATAAACACGCACCCGTGATTTGTCTTCTGGCAAAAAATACGAAATTCCACATTTTTGCAGATAGGAGCTTGAAATTTTTGCTATAGGGTTTTCTGATACGCTGAATGCGATGGTTTGATTTTCGTTAAGATTCTATGATTTTTAGGGGTATTTCCCCCTATTTTCCAAAATAAGGCAAATTTTCTCAGGCTCGTAACTTTTGATGACAAAGACTAAATTTGATGAAACTTATATATTTAAAATCGGCATGAAAATCCGATTTTTTTTATGTATATTTTAGCATCAAAATTCCGTTTTATAGAGTTTCGTTTACTATTGAGCCGGGTCACTCCTTACTACAGTTCGTTACCACGAACTGTTTGATTATTTTTATTTTATTTTTTGTTGACTTTTCACAACATTTTTTATTTTAAAACTTGCCGCCGGCTAAGCATAAAATTATCTAACTGCATATATGGAGTTTTTCATCAAAGTTGATCTCCTGGGTTTTCCTACTCTTTTATGAAGTATACGGCTACGTAAGTTTCCACTAAACCATGTTTTTGAATTATAATCTCCCTTGGGACTTACACGATTAGATAGCGGGGTAAATCAAACAAACTATGTGTTGGCAAGTTATTAAAATTCCGTATCTGTAATACCCCTGTAATACATCTAGAACAACTTAGGGTGTGAAATTTAAATTTTCAGGGATAGCTGAGGGAGAGTAAAGTAAAAAGCTTAAGTTGAGTCCAGTAAAAACTGAAGATACCTTATTTGCTAAAAAGTTGTATTGGTTTGAAAGACTGTAAAACAATAAACTTTATCATAACAGAAAGATTAAAGGAAGAAGCTCATTTAATTCAACCGTTATGACGTAACTAAATATATATATATATATATATATATATATATATATATATATATATATATATATATATATATATATATATATATATATATATATATATATATATATATATATATATATATATATATATATATATATATATATATATATTTCTGAAGCCTGACACCCTATTGTAAACTATAAAGATTCTGAAGAGAAAAACAAGAAAAAGTATGTCTATTTACCTTAAATGTAAATTATCCCTTTTTATCCTTAGACCTTGCAACAGCCAAATGGCTAAACATGAAGTCAAGTAAGTAAGCTATATCTATGAAAAGCAATGTTATCATTCTATCACGAACTTGACAGAAAATTGAAAGCTATAAAGAGCTTGAAGAAAAAAATAAGAAAACTATTTTTATTTACGGCCAAAAAAATCAGAATTTCACGCTACTTTTGGTTCAAATTTGAGACAAATGGTACAATTTTAATACCTGCCATGCGCGTGCATGTGCGTTGGCAGTGCGCACTAGTACTGGCCCAAAATAGCAATGCTGGAGGTTTACGTTTCAGAATGGCCGTAATAGGTCTGGACTATGCTCACTACACTGAGTATCTAGTCCAAGTTAGACTAAATCAATCTGACACAACCATTGACTGCTGAATTTTTGGAAGAAATGGTTTTTATACTTTAGACCTATTACCACAGACTGACTTGACCTCAAATTAGGTTTGAAGAAAAGGGAATACCTGAGCTGTTTGACTTATTTAGGTGGAACTATAAGCAATTGTTAATCTAGAAAAATTCAAAATTATCAAGAATTCAATTTTTAATGTAAAATACCTCCAAATGCAGCTATGAAATTTTTGCGTAGTAGTGGGCGGAAATTTCAAAAAAATAAAACGGGAAAATTTAGCAAAAAAATTTAGCTAAATGCACATGGCACAATACAGCTTAAAGTACCAAGGACACTAAAAGTAAAATCTGATTATTTAACATGTGGAAGGAAACAAAATTGCTTGGAGCTTCCACCCTTCCCAAACAAAAAATAGGAGATTTCCTTAGCCCACCCTCTCCCACTTCATTTCCCCAACTATGTGAAAGCTCCAAATTCATTTCAAGCCACTTCCAAGATATTGCAGACAAATCTGTAAATTCGGATGCAGCTACTTTGGCTACTGTACGTGAATTATTCAGGCACACGTGTCATTTCCATAGTATACCCTTGGGTTTTCCGAAAATCTTGCCCTAATCAACGATAGTTAGAAGCTCTGTGCTGATTGGACAGCCAAGATTAAATTTGTAAATATTTTATATTTAAATTTATCTCCCAATAAAGAGGGATTTAACTAATTTAGGATATTCGTTCCTGTGACTATGGGGGTGATATCAACCCTGAATGTAAACTTATTTGTACCTCTGAGACTACTGACCAAAATTACTATCTCAAAATTTTGAACTGATACTACTGGGATATGGCGGGAAGCAGGCATGAGGAAAGGGTACGAGAAGGAGCCAGATTTGCTCTCCGATCACTTTCAGCCCTTAAAAGGGTGATAAAGCCTACCATGTCCAACCGAATGACCTCCCTTTAAATTTTCTGCGATTGAAATTTCCATACAAAGTGAGTGGCGATAAAAGTTTCTCGGCCCGTTTCAGGCCATTTGTCGAGTGCTGCTCTTGGAGAGCTAATATTTTTTCCCTTCTTAATTGGGGTTCCCTAGGCTAAAGGACTTAATGACATAGGTTTTGAGCCCAAGATCCCTAAAATTTTGATCCAATGGACACTAAAAATCAAGCAAGGTTCTGGCCTTTTCTGCTATAAGACCTATTTTAAACAATTGAAAATTGAACAAATTACAGCCCTAGCCCGAGCCCTATGGGGTTATGTCATTCCTGGAAGCATATTTATTAGCCTTTTTGACAATTTGGAATAAAATTTGGATTATATCTTTAGATGAGCTCTGAAGGGATAAGGCAGCAAAACGGCACAGGAGAAAGGCTGATGGCCTCCAATGACTTTTGAATTTTAAAAAAGGCATTAGAACTCTCATGAATCAATTGAATAAACCCCTTTCAAGTTCCTGTGATCATCCCTTCCATACGAAGAGGCTGGGAAAAAACCATAAACCAATAAACTATAAATAGAAGGCACGTGGTTTTTCACTGAGGGAGTGCTACAAGGTTGTCTTTAATGCATGCGTATTAATTCCTTTTTCCCTAAAACGCTTAAGGAATATGTTAACGATAAGAATAACTATATTTAATGACGCTGCTTGATAGAAAGGAGATATCTGCCTCTAAGGTTTGGCCAATTCCAGTAAGGAGAAGTTAGAAGCTTTTCTATACTAAAGTTTGGAGGGGTATCTTTCTCTAATTTTGAGTTTTGCTTGGCTATACCTACCTTGACCTATCTCCTCTCTACGATATTATGTCAGTTTGGGCCCCGTAGTCACAAAATTACTATACTGTAATAGTCCCTGCAGATGATAGTAACATGAGGATTTTTTTTTTGTGCGCGTACCTTTTGCAGTACCTTACCGTCTGGTATCTTACATTGCTACTATAGGCACAATCAATTTGTAATTATGCTACCAATCTTTACACATTTTCCCAACCTTTATGCTCACGTGAATGTAAACTAAAAGTATGATTTTATCGCAGCTCTAGTTCCCTTGATTGTGATTATGTCTAGCTAACCTTTAGTGATGGATCAGCCACTTTCTAATTTATAGAAATTTCTCGAAATTGTGCCCCTCCCTTCAAACTAAATCCTACGAATGTGTCTGCCAGTGACTTCTAACTCTCGCGAAAAGTTTTGAAAAGATAGCTTAGCCTAAAAAAACTGAAATCCCAAGTCATCAGAAATTATACAAATCTTAGAGCCATAAAATTCCCCTTGCTAGTCTAATCAGAAAAGAAGTAGGTGAAACGATATATCTTCTCAGAGGTCTCCCCCTTCTCCAAGTGATAAATGTATAAAATTGCCAGAAATGAAAATTTTCTTTTTTGATACGTAATGCCATGAAATGTATCTATGCTGCCAACGGAATTAGTGCTTTTATATAACTGTATTTAATTTTTATATTTATATATTTATTAGCCAAATAAATCTCATTCCACATTCTTTTAGCCTAAATTGTATTGACATGGTAACACCTGACCCACTTCCCATGCTTCATAGAGGACCCTTCCCCCTTTCTCTCACTGTTTAAAAAATTGTTAAAAATGAAAAATTTTCTTTGTACCCTTCTTCACCTTACATAAATGCAAAAAGCTAAAACCCCATCTTTGCGAACATATTCATTTTCTTATTGTACCAGAACTAGTAAGCAGTAGCCTATGCCTGATTTTAGGGTAACTTTTGATTCGTAGTAAGCTACGAATGTATTGAGTGCCGAAATTCACAAGATACTTCTAACTTTTTAGATCCTGAATAGTACTGCCTAACCCATTTTAGTGAGAACCATTCGAACGTTATTGATGAAAAGACAAATTTCCATCTACTAAATGGAGTATGTAATTCCCCACCAGCTTTAGGGAATAACATATCTTGTAAATTCCTAGGGTAAGGAATATTTCTCACGTTACAGATTATATAATGAAGCAAAAGCATTGCAATATATGAATGTAGAAAATTTATTCAGCAAAGATTAACTGAAATGTGAGAAATTGCTGTTGATAGGTTTCTCCAAAGAGAGAAACAAAACCACATCCTCATATTTTTTTTCCATATTTATTTCATAGTTATTTCAAATACTTATTTTATAATTTATAAATTTGACTTCAAACTTCTGCAGAAACTGTCCTTTATTTCTTTCTACCGTTTTGCGTTTCCCCATTAATGAAGAAAAACTTATATTCAAGCAAAATCAGCTGCTATAATTTCCATGATAAGCTTCTTTTCTTTTTAATTGTGTTAAGAAATCTTTTCGTTCATCTTACTGCATACTACTTAAGTGTCTTAATACCTAGCTGATTACTATGCTGAAAACAATCATGTGACCTTATACCATCGTTTTCCGGTATTTACATGAGAGTATATGTTTGTTTTTCCTCTTTCAGGCTTTTCATATGCTGGGCTCTTTGGCTCGTAAAATTTCTGTCAACCAGGAATCTATTTTAGTGTTTTTAGTTTCCTGGTAACCAAATAATTTCAGAATTAAACCAGATTTTCTTTTGACACGTCCATTATTATCAAAATTCTCTTTTTTAAGGCTTTTGGCAACTATTAACCCGAGTCACTTCATACTTACATTTTGAACTGTTACCATTAACTTTTTGATCCTACATCATATACTCTACATGAATTTTGGAAAATAAGTAGAATTTCTATAATTCCTATTTCTTTATTCTTCGTACTTGTTTTGATTTATTTATTTGCTGAATTTAACATTTCGGGAAAGTTTTCCAAGGGGTTATTGTCGGGGTGAATTTCGATAAGAATTTTCTGCGTGTGATAGTTTTCCAAGGGGAATGAATGTTTTTCTTCGGGGGAGGGGGGTGGGGTAGCCGGATGCCTATCAAATCATTCGTAACCTAATTAAGGTAAACATTCCCAAAACTATTTTTGTACACGTCCAGTGATTCAAGGATTCTTGGTGGAGGACCGATATACATATAAAGAAATGTTATAAAATGTTTAAAATGGTACATTTGGTCAAATGCCTGGGATTTTGATCAAATCCTGGTGGATGAAAATCGTTTTTGCAAGTTATGAAGGTAGGCAACTGACACTTTCATGAATGGATCTACTGCCCAAATAGGGCCGAACTTAGCTCTTAAACCTTATCCTGAACAAACTTACCCCTTAATATGTGCTTTTTAATGCCGATTTTAGGTAAATAAAATTAACAGCTTTAAAATCCACCGTCAAAAATAATGTTTTGGTTTTGAATCATCACATTTATTTATTTTTTCACCCACTGCAATTTGATCAAATGATCAAATGACATCAAATGCCAATTTGATCAAATGACATGTTTTATTGTTTTACGCTGACTTAGAGGCCATCCAGCGCTCCAACTTGACTTGAAAAAAAACAACTGTTTATTAAATTCAGAAAATTTAACAGTGCATAGAATATGATGAAAGTAGACATTTTCAATTCGCGTAATGGAGAAGTAGGGTCGTATCGAAAATTTTCATCCGGAGAGAGGGAGGGTAAAAAATATTTTTTCAGGGTGTGGGAGGCGTAAAAAATATTTTTCCACGGTGTGGGAGGCGTAAAAAATATTTTTTCCGAGAGGAGCTTTACAAAAAAACTTTAAACGCCTCAAAAATATGTTTGTATTCATTTTAGTTTTGAAGATTCGAACAAAAATTTCGGGAAGGGGGTGGTCAAAGCCCCTATCTCCCCCTGAATATAGCCTTGTGGAGAAGGAACGAAAAACAGTTTTTTTAGCCCCCATCAGATTTTAAGTTTGGCATATTAATGTTGACGGCAGAAATATGAAAGTATTATTTACCTTAAAAATCCTATGATACAGGAAAACCATTATGATGCAAGGAATATAGAATGAAGAAAGAGACGAATAAATAATGAAATCTGCATTGTAGAAGGTACATAATGTGTGTTTTCTGTCATCCGTTTCATTCAGGCCGAGCGTGATGGGCATTCCAATCGCAATAGAAATGATCCATACAAGAACGATTGTTAGGTAGACACGACGGTTATCCCTGTGTCGTGCATAGCTTAGGGGTCTTGTAATGGCGATGTATCTGAAAAATAAAATGGATATTATCATTTAACACTTTTGTTTAGTGTTGATTTTCCACTTAGATTACTTAATCTCAATGTTGCGATGTCTAATTCTCTGCTAGCCACATATTATGTTGAAGTTATGGTCATCACCTGGCACCGTTATTGGATGAAATGTCAAGGTGGTTATAACCTAGCAGAAGTTAAACCCGGAGATGAAAAACCCTCCAATGATTCGAGGGGTAGGTATTCAATCTCTGATATGGAAAACTCGGTTTTCTCCCTATAAAGAATATCAAACATTGGGGTTTATTTACCTTTACAATAAACTACCTGCAATCTCATGGTGTTTATTTTCTTTTCTTTTTTTTTGGAAAAAGTGTACGATTTAACTATGAATATATATATATATATATATATATATATATATATATATATATATATATATATATATATATATATATATATATATATATATATATGGGACAACGGAACGAAATTTGTTCTGTTCCGATTGCTTATTCATCCCCGCTACTTTACTATTTTTTTCAATTTTTTTTATCCAAAGGGTTTCTGAGAAAACACAGATTTTGGAAGAAAGGTCAAAAGGTCCGTCTTATCTGAAGGGACTGGCAGGACGGACCACCAGAGGGGGCAAGACGGACCATGATTTTCATAATCATCTTCGACTATATATTTCGTATAGACATATCAAGTAAATATTTATCACTCAAGTAACAATGTCTCAGTCAAGTAAAATGTCAGTATTAGGTCTTTATAACACACTGAAATCAGAAAAATTAACTTCAAATGTGAGGAGTGACGCCTGCTTTGCTATTCTTCCAGCGGGATAGGCTTTGGCAGTTTCATCAGAGCATCCTCAAGACTGACCCTTCCCTTTTCAGTCGTTTCTTGAAATTTATAAGAGGGAAAAATCCTCTTCCAAAAGAGCACTTCAATCTCATGTTCAATCACGTTTTTCACCAAGACCTTTGCAACAAAATATGACGCTATCCTCTTTCCAACTACTTTGACAAGAACAAAATCGCCTTCTTCAATTCCTTCCGGTCTTTAAAAAAAAGCTTCACCATCCTCCTCAGTATCTCCGATGTGAAGACTCTCGTCGCTGCTTGTATCACTAAGCTCAAAGTCTTCCTCCTCTTCCAAGTCAGCCGTGATGTTTCTTTTCGCTGTTCCCTTCTGTCCAGCTCGGCTTTTCTTCTTTGATTTCTGGGCTTCTTTTATTTGACTTTCTGCTTCAAGGCGCTCTTTTTCTAGCGTGTCAGTGAGAATTTTAAGGGAGAGCTTTTGTCGTCCTGAGCTTTCTCTGACCCTGGTCCGGCTTTCGGGAACGGTCTGACGAATTCTGGCGTGACAGCCTGTGAGGCCATGTCGGCTTTTAATGGATGGTCGGTCAACAGGTTGGAGGGATCTCCTTCAGTTTCATCTGAACAAGTAGGAGGAAGGACTTCCTAGGAGGGATGTATAAAGGCGGAGAATATGTGCTTTTGGGCAAGGAAATTTAGCAAATAGCTTAAGAAGAGACAGACATGTACTAGCCTGTTTAACAATAGAGCAAATGTGGGCATCCCATTTCAAATCGCTAGTCAGTGTAACCCCTAATAGTTTAGTTTTTGTTATAATTAATTCATTAGGTATTGGGGCTATAAGTGATGGCTTTGATTTAAGAAAACTAAAGGTCATAATACGAGATTTATGGGAGCTCACTTTCGTTTTTTACTGGGCTGCATGACTTGCAACGTCTTCGAGAATTTCCATTGCACAGCTTTTAATATTTCTTATGCACTTTTCGAGCAATGACATGTCATCCAAAAACTTGATAGGTACATATTTGATATGTCAGCTAGGTCCTCAAGTCAACTTTGAGTCAAGTTGTCTGTTCCTTTAAGACTCGTCAGTTTAGCTTCGAGAATTATGCAGCCAAGACGGACCCTAGTCCGTCCCAGGTCCGTCATACCAACAACCATGTGGTCCGTCTTATCTGCAACAAGCATGATCTCGAAAAACTGTCAGACAACTCGTTAGCTGGCACAGAATGGCATTACAGTCAGGTCTAAAGAAAGTATTGAGTCGGAAGTCTTTGGTAGCGAAACCTCTAAAACATTTACAAACCTCTGAATCGTAAAACGTAAAGGTTCGTCTTAACTGCAGGTCCGTTATGGCTGTATCTAAATTTTATCAACTAAATTTTCTCCTTAATAGCTGCTCTGTAAGTATTTCCCACCGATAGCAATCTTCGAAGCTTCAAACGAATCAACTTAATTAAATCAATCTTAAAAATATTTGTCACTATCCGCCATTATATTGTATATACTGCTTGTGACTTCGAGTACACAAATAAGCCATGGCGCGGCATTACAGCCTCTAACGCTAGAAAGCTCAATATACAGCGTTTTAAATAATTTTCTGTCGATTTGCTTTACGCAATATTATTTCCATCTTCTTCGAACTAAAATGGTTTTATGCCACTGACTGGCAGAAAACGACGCTTTGCTGTGGCAAAATCTCTTTGCTACTAGAAAGAGGGCACTAGAACTTTAAACTTACGTTTGAGTTAACCCTTTCCAAGTACTGTAAAATATTTAGCTTGATGTTATTAACCCAGAGGGAACAAAACCCCAACAAACAAATAAACACACAGTCGTGATTTTTCTTCTGGGAAGAAATGAAACAGTTTCGTAGATAGGAGCTTGTAAACTATACAGGAGAGCTGTATTTTTTGGAGAGCTGTATTTTTCCCTTTTTGGAAGGGTTCTCCTTCTTTTTGAAAATTTAGCAAATTTTCTCAGGCTCGTCACTTTTGATGGGTAACTTCAAACATAGGGAATACTTATACTTGGAATCGTAATAAAAAGCTAGGTCTTTTGATGCATCAGTTTTTCCTTTTTTATTATATTAATTGTTTATTTTTTTACTTTATCACTTATAGAATATTATGTTATAATTGATACTACATTTTATATTTTTAATTATATTTATATTCATATACGTATATATGACTTCGAAAAAATCGAATTTCATATACGAAAAAATTTATGTTCGTTTTAAGTTTCAATGTCGCTCCTTACTATCAGTTAAAAAACTTGTTTTTTTATTTAATTTTTAAAATTAACGCATACACTCAAAACATTGATTATTAAGATCACAAGATTTTTAGTGAAATAATAATTCACTTCGGGGGGCATACATCCCTCAAGTTTAACATAATGTGGAATGAAATCTTGAACTCTTTTCTTAGTCCCCTCACTCCGTGACAGTCCCAGTTCTATTAAATCCCAGCGAGTAATTCATCCCAGTTTAGTTTCGAGTGTCAAAACTTTTCTCCCATTACATTCTCGCTTAAGATTAGTTTCCAGCGAATGACCTATTTATCTTCAAGAGGTCAATTAAAGGCCAGAGATCTAGGTAATCTAGATTAAAGAATGCATAAGTCATGCTATAGCCTCTGAGGAGCTTATAGACTACTGTTTTCCTGGAAAGATCGATATTTTCTTTTTGAAGATTAGGTATCAGCTAGAAAAGGTTCTATTTCTGATAATATACTTATAATTGCATTAATTATTATAATTAACAATTATAAATATATATTAATACTCAGCAGGAAAGTCTACTGGCTGGCTCTTACCAAATCTTGCCAGAATTCACGAGCGAATGATTTGAACTTTTTGCTTCTTAGTTGAAATTTCGAGATTTTTTTTAACACATAAAAAAAAGCCATTGGCGTGTAACTTAGCGGAACACAAATAGTATTTAGACACAAATATTTCAGAAAATGAAATAACTACGTAACTACGTAAAAACATTAAGACAACTAACAACTTAGAAAATTAAATTATATTTTAATTACTGGACTCTAAATTATCTGTCGCATAACAGATTGAACTAGTGGAGAAAAAGCATTAAATAATGTAAGGGACTAAACTAGCGAATAAAAATTACACAGATTCAACAAAATAATCTTTCAGGATCTTTTGAAGGCGTCGAGTGAGTAGCAATCCTCATTACTGACAGCAAGATTTCACTGTGGCATATTTTCAAATAAAAAAGGAGTACCGTATTTTAGAAGCAGATTAAAATAAAAAAAAAATAATAATAAATAATAAAAAATAATTCCTCTCACACTGAGAATTAACTTTTTGAGCAAAAAAAATGAAAGATGGTGGCCCTTTCAGAGCTTAGTGCAAAAAACACCTGATTATAAATTCATTCTAATGGTTTCCTAGCATATGAGACATAGAAACTTTTCAATGCTTTAGAGACCTTTAAGTAGAAAGATATTTTCAGAGAATAGGCTATACTTCGGTAGTGCACTTCAGCAAGATTTCACTTTCAACTGTCATTTGCTTTGTCAGTCAGATCAATTTATTTTTCTTTTTCTTTACTATTTAAACTAAATCGACTGCACCGTAGAAACACTGGATCAGACTCATCCGCTCTTAGCAACAGAACAAAAGCACATCTGGAGCTTTCCCTATGGAGAGGATGGTGTAAGTACTACTAGAAGATTTTGTATGATAAAAAATAGGAGCATTTTTCTTCGTCTTCAATGGATACATTTTACTTTATTTTTTTAATCTTTATACATTTACTTTTTATTTTTTAAATAAGATAATTTTGTTTACATAATTTTCTCGATCTTGATCACGGTTTCTCGATCACTCCATAAATATCCCCTTCCGTGGAAATTATTTTCCAAAGTAAACCTTGGATAATTCCCCGGAACATATCCACATAAAAAAAAATCTCAAAGAGAATGAAAGACAATTAAATATAGAATAATTTTTGGAAACTTTTTTTTGATAATTTATTATTTTATGCATTCAATTTTTTTATTTTTGAGGGAAGCCTCATAACATTTATGAAAATGAACAATTATTAATTCTATGGGTGGTTTGCTTCATCATGTAGAAATGGTGAGTATCTTTATATCTAAAGAGTCATAAATATCCTCAGGAAAACTGTTCATAGTGAAAATTGGAGTCTGAAAATAGAATAACCTAGTTGGAAGAATAGAATAACCTAGTTGGAAGACTTCAGTTCGAAGGAAAAAAAATCTGTATATTTTTAAATTCTGTGCTTTTTTAAAGAGTCGTTTAACTTTTTATAGCTTTTTTAATGACATTTTAGCTTTTTAAAGAGTCATTTTGACGGTACTACTGTGGGATCAATGACGATTTTAGGTATTGTGGTTTTACTTTTTTCTTACTAGTGTTTGTTATATTGTTACACAATATATTATTAAAATATCTCCTAGCTCTATTCTACTAATTTGCACGTTTAAAACGCTCACACATAAAAGAGCATTTTTTTTTTCACTTTCCTTGTGCAGCTGAAGAACAATTCAATTCCATGTACATGCAGAGGTAATATATTTTTTTTAAAGTTACGATGCCAATCCAAAGACTAGCTACTACATTACTCTCAAAAACACATTTTTACAAGAAGTGTATTTGTTATAAAAACTCAGTAAAATAATGGTCCTTTAAATCTTCTATATCGGGCTGACTTCAACCAAAGAGAATGCAATAGCCAAAGAGAAACAGGGGGAAAAGCGTGGTGGTATCTATTTCCTGTTTGGCTCTTACTTCTAAGAGCGAGTATTGAGGAAGGGGCAACCCTTCATATACGTGGTAAATCTGCCAAAATTAATATACAAATTTCTTTTTAATTTTTCATGTTCGGTCAGCCAAATTTGAACCTGTATTGTCACAAATCTAATTTTTAAAACAATAAAAACTTTAGCTTAAATAGTAAGGTATTGAGGAGGGGGCAACACTTCATATATGCCATAATTTCTGTTCGTTTTTTTCAAATAATGCCGGTAAATCTGGCTCGCCCTCTATGAAATATACCCCTACACCTCACGGAAAACTCCACATAAAATTTCATTCAACTTAAAGAGTATCCCCACCGCCGTCAAATTCCCTCCAGACAGTTTTATCCATGCTGAGAATCCCCCCTCCCTGTAAGCTTGCTTGTGGACAATTCACCCTGAAAAATTCCCCTTAGTTTTCTTTCATTTGAATAAGACTCTAATCTCTTATCGGTTTCTCCACCACTCCAGAAATATCCCCTTCCGTGGGAATTATCTCCCAGGAAAAGCCCTTGGATACTTTCCCCGGAATACCTCCAAATAAAAAATTTGGTAAAGAGAATAAAAGACAATTAAAAATTATTTCGCATAGTAATTCTGTCAAAAGCCCCCAGTGTAACATTTCTCCTGGAACATTCACTCCCCAGAAATTTCCCTCCCCAAGAAATTCTCAGGCTCGTAACTTTTAATGGGTAAAACTAAACTTCATGAAACATAAATTTTTGAAATCAGCATAAAAATTTAATTCTTTTGATGCATCTGTTGGTATCAAAACTCCGTTTTTTTAGAGTTTTGGTTACAATTTAGCCGGGTCGCTCCTTACTTACAGGTTTGTTACCTCGAACTTTTAGATTTGTTACAACTGCTTGAAAATACGTCACAGTGGTAGAATAATTAAATTAAAGACCACAAAGGATTTTACCACGGAATAACAAGAAAGTTGTCTCACTTGGCTCTTTGCCAATACACGTATCAGAAAGGTTGGCTCTTCGATTTGTTTTAAAAGACCCATTGCGTTGGTTCTATTGGTTCAAAGAGTAGGCCGAAGAATGGGGGTTTTCATAAAAGTCAACGATTTGTTTGTTGTACCTCTAACTGTTAACTATTCGTTTATCTGCGGTTTATAAGTAATTGGGGTTTTGGTTCCTGTTCTGGTATTCTTTCCTTTTTGATTGCAGGAAGTCTTGAGATTCCAGAGAAGAGTTCAACTCATATATTGTTAGTTACTAATATATTTTGTTAGTTATCTAACTCATATATAGTAACTCATATATACTATATATATATATATATATATATATATATATATATATATATATATATATATATATATATATACTCATATATAACTATATATGAGTTAGTAACTCATATATAGTTACTAACTCATATATTGTTAGTTATCGTTTTTGTTATTTTATGTATATGTTACTGTAAACATATACATATGAACTCTATCAACAGCAATATAGAATAATATACTTATAAAATATACATATACATATAAAGCAATATACATATAGAACTCTTCAACAGCAATATACTCTCAATTCTCCTTTACGCAAGTGAATGTTGGAAAATAAACACCAGCTTGAAAAAAGGATCCTTGCACTTGAAAATATGAGCCTCAGAAGAATGTTGAATACAAGCTGGCAACAATAAATTACAAATGCAGAAATACGCAGAAAAACAGGTCAACCTCCAGTCATTGAATTGCTGAAAAGAAGGCGGTGGACATACCTGGGACACGTTCTTCATATGGAAGAGAGCCGAGTTCCTCGAACAACCTATGAATGGAAGCCAGACGGTAGAAGAAAGAGAGGCCACCCCAAAAATACATTGAGACAAACATATTACCGAGATCTGAGGACGGCCGGTACCTCACTAATACCTGAATGGAAAGACGTCATCGCTGCAGCACCAACGCTTGACGAATGGAGAGGCTTTGTCGACGCCCTATGTGCCACCGATGGCTCTGGAGGAACTAAGATCTAAGGTCTTTGGTTTCTGTGAATGTCCGTAAATTGGTGATTTACTCCTTGGATTTAGTCTGCGTTGCCAGTCAACTTTTTCAATTTAATGCAAGTTTTGATGATGACAGGTTTGGTAAGATTTGGTAAGGTAAGGTTATCTAAGTTAGGTTTTTAACCCACTTCTGATATTTAGAACCAAATTTAACCTGAGCAAGTCTAACTTAACCTAACCTAAACTAACATAATCTAACCTAACTTTAACTTTTACCATCATAGGTTGCATAAGACTGAAAAAACTGACTCACAAAGCTAATTTCGAACATTCGCCGATGAATGCCGACATTAACCAGATTTCGGACATTCACAGTAACATATACATACAACACATTTGTCATTATCTGCCCGAGGAAGTAGTTTGCCTTATTTTGTTCCCTTTTTTATTATTATTATTAATAGTACTTAGTTACAAGTTTCTATTTATTCCTTATCCTCGAGAATTGAGCAATGTCCCGAAATCTTTTTTCTTCCTCATTTTCTTAATTTATATATATATTTTTCCTATTATTTATTAATTTTAAAGAACTATTGGTCGGAGAAATACCACATATAACTTTCAAGCCAATAGAGAAAAATCTAAAAAAAATTTTCAATTTTTTGGTGAATCATTTTTCTGCTTGTTCTTGTACAGTTGGGTTCTTGACCCAATGACTTATGATTTGAGTTTGACATTATTATAAAGGAAGTTGGCCCCTTATTGGCCCCATCTTTAGAAGGCCAAGCCCCACATTTTCTCGTCAATTGTTCTTTGCTTTGGGATCCGCACGACCCAAACTTTTGAATGTAAACTTCAAGCAGAAAAAATTGTGGTTTCTTCCAAGCACCATTTTTGGAGACACGTGACCCCCAACTAAAAGTTACTTTTGTATATTAATCATCTAGGGCTAAACCGAAAGCAGATCATCCTCAGTTGGGGTGGGAGGGTGTCTTAGGGAAAGATTTAAGGGAAATTGGAACTTCATGGAAGGGTGTAAAGAGGGAGGCTTTGAACAGATTAGGATGGAGGAGGAGCGTGCGTAGCAGTGTTGGCCTTAGGTGGCTTGGTGCTGCGATGCATTATTATTATTAGCAGAAGTGGTAGAAATAGGAGCCAATTGCATAATTTGGAGCTGTTGATCTTGGGGCTGTGTAAATTGTTTCTTCCCTGAAGGCACGATTTTTGGACTTTTTGATCATTCTGAGTGAAATAACTACTTTAATAATTTTAAATGGCCGGATATACAGTCACTAATAGTTAAACTATAGAGACAGAGATATTTTTCTTGTAAAAAAATGATATGACTTAGAAATCTTTTCTTCTTTGGAAAACTTAAAGCAGATTCCTGTTTCTTTGGCTTCGGAAACAAAACTGAAGCAGCTTTCAAACAGTTCGTGGTAACGAAGCGTAAGTAAGGAACGACCCGACTCAATAGTAGGATATTATTATAAAAGAAATTGGCCCCTTATTGGCCCCATCTTTAGGGGAGCCATGTCCCACATTTTCTTGTCCATTTTTCTTCGATTTGGGATACACACAACCTAAGAACTTTTGAATGTAAGCTTCAACCCAAAAAAACGTGGCCTTTTCCGAGCACCATTTTTTGGAGACACGTGACCCCAAACTAAAAGTTACTTTTGTGTATTAGGTTTCATTGGCCAAGGGACTTTAGTTTTAAAATTTTTGTTTTCGGCCAATCATCTAGGGCTAAACGGAAGGCAGGTCATCATCGGTTGGGGTGGGAGGGTGTCTTAATGAAAGATTTAAGGGAAATTGGAACTTCATGGAAGGGTGTAAAGAGGGTGGTTTTGAACAGATTAGAATGGAGGAGAAGCGTGCGTAGCAGTGTTGGCCTTGGGTAGCTTGGTGTTGCGGTGAGTTATTATTATTAGTTAAAGGGTTGGAAATAGGAGTCAATCGTATAATTTGGAGCAGTACAAAAAGAATCGGATTGTTATGCTGTTTGACTATGCTGTATGAATCGGATTGTAAGACTGGAGGGGAACTAGCCCCTCTCTTACGCCTTCCAAAGTCATCTGATCAAATTTTGAGATACTTTTTTTGCTCAACATAGTTGAGAAGTACATTAATTAAGCCTTTGGGATGAAATGACTCCTCGCAGCCCCTGGAGAAACGTCTGAAAGTAATGAAATTTGCCCATTAGAGTACTGTTATGGGAATGTATACAGAAATTTTTCGAAGAGGGGGGCGGTAAATTTTCTGCTCAGGGATTCATCACGGGAAGATATTTCCATGGTAAGGGGAGTTTCTGGAGGGATGGACTTTCCAAGAGAAATTTTGCTCTGGTGGAATTTGTCAGGATTCCTATACGAAATTCCTTTTATTTGTCTAATTTATCTTTTCCGACTCAATTTTACATATGGAGATGCTAGGGGGAATAGTCTAGGCAAGATTTTCACCAGGTTAGAATCGTGTAGAGAATCTTTTCGTAGGGGAGAGGGATTTTCCACCCAAGAAAGTCTCTAGGGGTGAGTTTCCCACGGGATAGATTATCCAGGGAGAATTTTCTGCAGGAGCAACAAAAAAAAATTCTACAGAGGGAGATTTCCGGCACTGCTTGAAAAACCTTCAGAAATTTGAAGTCTTTTTTTTCAAAAAAGGTGTGTTAAGAAAAAAAAAAGGCGGTATCATCCGCAAAAAATTTTTCTGAGGAAATTTTCAGCGAGAATGGAATTGTCTGGGGGGAGCTTTCCTGGCGTGGGATTTTATTTGGGAGTAACTTTCCATTGAAAACAGTTCCGTGGGGGAGGGAACTTTCTATGGAGGAGGTGCCAGATTTTTAGCCATTATTTAAATATACAATCAAAAATTAAATATAAAAATATTTGTTTTCAACTAAAAGTAAGGAGTAACATCGAAACTTAAAGCGAACGGAAATTGTACGTACATGAGGAGGTTGCCCCTTCCTCAATACCTTGCTCTTTTCGAATAAGTTTGGCTTTTGTCCCATTTCTTTACAAACGACACCTTAAACACGGGGCCATTTAATTAGAGCAATAAGAACCTTTATTTAAAGTACTGAAACACTCTAGCGTGAAGAGCGAGGTATTGAGGAGGGGGCAACCCCCTCATGTACGTGATAATTTCTATTTTTTAAAGTTTTGATGCTGTTACTTACTTTTAGTTGAAAAAATTTCCTAATTTTACTTAATTGTAATCTAAGACCATTGTTTCTTAGTATATACCAGAAAAAACGCATCATATCTCTTTTTTAACCTAACTATTCTTTTGTTTCTTCAGTGACAAATTACTTGCCAATAAAAAAGTAATTAAAGCTAAGTCTCATCTGATTGGTTCTTGTGTACGAAACTTAAAGCTAGTAACAAGTTCGAAATAATTTGAGTCATAAGGTTTTTGTTACAACTAGCCCCTCTGTGTTATCGACATCGTGACATACTACCCCCTTACTTAATTTGCAGTGCAAAATTTATATGTATTAATGAAAAAAAAAGTTAAAGACAGGCTGCACAAAAGATGGTTACATTTCGACAGAAGTCATTAATTAATTTTCTACAAAGGATTTGGAAACAAAGGCTTTGCATGTAGTTAATAAATGCCGAATTGCAACATGAAAGCAGAACCTATTAGATGCTTCTATTTCCACAAGTTAGCAAATGCATTATATTTGTGTAGATGTCAAAGTTACAAGTTCATAACAGGATAGGCACAATACAGTAGAGGTTTGAGGAACTTCATATTTCAAGAAGATAATTAAACGGGATTCGAATCCACGATAAAGAGGATATTCGTTTAAGCTTTTAACGATATAAGAAGGAATGAAAATCAGCCTTGATATGACAGATACAATTTATGTACTATCGTTCAATTTAAGGCCGTGATTAAGTGAACTGATGGAACTCGAAAATCCCATGTTAAATTGAAAATTTGTATTTAAAAAGTACTCAAGTATTCATTGGCGGAAGATGCCGCTTTTAATATCAGGTCATCGCTTCTTGAAGATGCTACAAAATGTTTGCAAGGATTTTGCTCTGTTTCCTCTAATTGCTTAGAAATCTTAGAAAATGTCTAGGTCTTTTTCACAAGTGTGCTCTATGAAGGATACTACTTTTAGAACAAAATCGGTACTATCATGAGCAGAAAACAATAGCCTGTAAGATGATTGGAACCATTTTTCGATGTATTTTCCTGTTTTTTAACAGTCCCATAGAATATTTTCAGCTACCTGAAACTTTTACAAGTCGGTTGCCAGAAAGAATCGTTTCAGATCGCCGATAATACCCCCTAGAGACCAAAATGGCAAGCTGGTATAATCAGCTGCTTGTTAAAAGAATGTGAATTTTTCATAAATTATTTCAATGCAATGAAGGAACCTAAAAATTAGAAATAGTCAGAAGCCTTCAGTAAAGTTGTGCACACAAAGCCAAAATCATGGGGAAAATTAAATCAAAGCGAGGTATACATCTTAAAAGTGTTACCACACATAGACAAAGCCTTTGTAAAAAGTATTTGGAGCTTGGTAGATGCAAATATCCAAAATACCTAATAATGCGGTACGCCGAAGAACTAGACAAGTCAAGAGATTTAGATCAAGCGACAAACTTTGAGGCGGAGCAGAACGCTATACCTTGCTCTTTACGCTAAAGTATTTTTAGAAATTTCGACTATTTATTCTACGGCTTTTGTGATTCAGGGGTCATTCTTAAGAAATTGGGACAAAATTTAAACTTTAGCGTAAAGAGCGAGGTACTGACGAGGGGTGAACCCCCTCATATATGTAATAAAAATATGAGAATACAGAAGTTCGTTACGTAAGCTAATTTGTAAGTTACGTATATCTTTATCTAATAAAATTGATTTTTACTAATAATTTTACTATTAAAAACATTCGTAAACAAATTAAAAGTTCTAATTGCCTTTTTGAATAGCCAAAAAATCGGAGGACAACTAGACCTCCTTCCCCGCTCCTTTTTTCCTCAAAATCATTCGATCAAAACTATGAGAAAGCCATTCAGCCAAAAAAAATAAATATGCAAATTTTTTTTTAAATTATTCATCTGCAGAGAGCATAAATCAAAACATGCATTGCTTCAGAAACGTTCAGAAATTAAATTAAATAAAAACAAGTGTTTTTTAACTTAAAAGTAAGGAGTGACTTTAAAACATAAAACGAACAGAAATTTCTTCATATATGAAAGGGGCTGCTTCCTCATCAACGCCCCACTCTTTACGCTAAAGTCCGACTCTTTCTCTTAACTCTATTTCAAAACGGTAAAAAACTTTAGCGTAAAGAGCGGGACGTTCACGAGGAAGCAGTCCCTTTCATATACGAAGTAATTTTTGTTCGTCTTAAGTTTTAATGCCACTCCTTACTTTCAGTTAATTTTTTTTTTAAATTTAATTCGTCAGAAAACTTTGGTTTTCTAAGAATCCTCGAAGAAAGCTCTCAACTAAGTTTGGTGTTTAGTTTCGAATTAATCAACTGAGGTATTTTAAATAGCCTATCCCTAGGAAAAAAAAAGTGAAAAAAACACTAAATTTTAAAATGTCCTCTAAGCATGCCGTCACAGTTTCATATACATGGGCATTTTGTACTTGAGAATTATAGTGCTCTTTTGCTCATTTTCTCTTCTCCCTTGGTCGGTAACCAAGCTTTGTAAGACGCAGCCAAATATATTACTATTTCTCGGCTGAAGCATCTCGCCGAAGGAAGCTGTCTATCAAAACCTTTCACAAGATTTGATAATTGGTGCTATTTGAAGTTTTGACAATCGACGGTCTCTAGAGAATTAAAGACAGAAGGCTACCCTAACTTCAATTTTGAAGCTCGATGTTTGCAAGTTCACTTAATTATGGCCTTAAGGATACAAGAAAAATCAGAAACATGGGCAATTGAAGGAAGGATTGCGCAAAGACTAGATTAAACAAGAGCCAAGAGCTCATATGGCATGAGCTCTAGCAAAATTCTAAAAATTAATAGATTGAATTAAAAGGAAAATCAGAGGCTTAATACCGTTCAGGATTTAAAATAAGAGCTTTGAGACACGAGGTTCTTCTAACTATCAAAATTCTTTAAGATCCAATCACCCATTCGTAAGTTAAAAATACCTCACTTTTTCTAGTTTTTCCTCTCCATTCAGCCCCCCCCCCCCCAGATGGTCGAATTAGGGAAAAGCGGGGAAATCGAGTGAATTTGTGCAAGTTCCTGATATACCTACCAATTTGCATCGTCCTAGCACGTCCAGAAGCACCGAGCTCGCCAAAGCACTGCCCCCCAAACCCCCCAAAGAGATTGGATCCAGTTGGTTACGTCAATCACATATCTACGACATGTGCTTATTCTTCCCACCAAGTTTCATTCCAATCTCTCCACTCTTAGTGTTTTCAAAATTTCTGTTTTCACTCTCCAACCCCCCCCCCCCCCAAATGTCACCATATCTGGTCGGGATTTAAAATAAGAACTCTGAGACATGAGTTCCTTCTAAATATCAAATTTCATTAAGATCTGGTCACCCGTTCGTAAGTTAAAAATACCTAATTTTTTCTAATGTTTCCAAATTAACAGCCCCCCAACTCGCCCAAAGAGAGCATATCCATTCTGGTTATGTCAATCACGTATCTAAGACTTGTACTTATTTTTACCACCAAGTTTCATCCTGATCTCTCCAGTCTAAGCGTTTTCCAATATTTCCAGTTTCCCCCTCCAACTCCCCCCAGTGTCACTGGACCCGTTCGGGATTTAAAATAAAAGCTCTGAGTTACTAGGTCCTTCTAAATATCAAATTTCATAAGATTTGATCACCTGTTTGTAAATTAAAAATACTTCATTTTTTCTAATTTTTCCGAATTTACCCCCATCCCCTCTCAATTCCCCCAAAGAGAGCGGATCCGTTTCGTTTAAGTCGATCACGTATCTAAGACTTGTGCTCGTTCTTCCCACCAAGTTTCATCCCGGTCTCTCCACTCAAAGCATTTTCTAAGATTTCTGGTTTCCCCCTCCAACTCCCCCCAGTGTCACCAGATCCGGTTGGGATTTAAAATAAGAGCTCTGAAGCACGAGATCCTTCTAAATATCAAATTTCATTAACATACAATAACCTGTTCGTAAGTTAAAAACACCTCATTTTAAGAATTTTTCAAATTCTTAAAACCACCCCTCCACCCACCCACGCCCCAGATGGTCGAATCGGGGAAGTGACTATTTCTAGTTTGATCTGATCTGGTCCCTGATATGCCTGCCAGCTTTCATTGTCCTAGCTTATCTGCAAGTGTACAAACTAGCAAAAGCAGGACCAAGAGACAGACAGACAGACTGACAGAAATTGTGATTGCTATATGTCACTTCGTAAATACCAAGTGCCATAAAAATAGAGCTCAAATAAGTATCTCAAACGGGTAAAAAAGAAATGGCAATAGATCAGAAAGGGGAAATAGTTATTGTGCCCATACATCATCAAATAAAAAAAAAAGAGGCAAAGGAATTGATTTTAGTTCAGGACATATATAAGGAATTATCAAGGTGCTCCAAAATAAAGAGAATGAAGCTTTTATGGAGCCTCTCTGTAACAGCCTGATTCTAGAGTAAGCTGATATTGCTAATGGGTTTAAGCAGAGGACTTAAGGTTTACTTCTAGCCGGGACTTCTAGCCGACTCAGGAATGGTAACCATGATCTATATTGGTCTAAACAGAAAATATTATTTTGAAAACAAATTTCTTCGCTGCCAGCGGGGCACTGGAACATCAGAGAGCTGTCTAAGGACTCACTTTGAAGGAAATTATTACATCCAGTGCCTTTTTTACTATCAAAATATAAAAAAAAAAAAATGGTAATAAAATTACCGAATTCAAAATAAAATAAAATTTGACAAAAAACTGCATTTTCATATACAAGATGATGAATGACGTCATAATCGTAGGTTACAGTCGGTTGCAACTAGGGTTTGTCCTTTATTATATCCAACATTGGGTTTCAAAAATTCATTGACTTTTATGGGAGTTATCCGCCTTTCCGAAAATCAGGGAAATTTTTTCAGGTGCTTAGCTTTTGTTTGATCATTTTAAACTTGATAAATTTTATATATTTTAAATAAGCATCAAAATTCAATTCGTTTGATATGTTCAATATTATCAATACTGTGTTTCTTTCAGTTTCGGTTATAGATGAAGTTCTTGGCCATAACTTATCGGTAAAAGCAGAATCTTTGGCAGCATTTTTAAAAGTTTTCAAAGAAAAAATCGCTCAACTCTTGTGCGAGTACGTTCCAAAAAATATCTTATAGTTATTGCTTTAAATTGTTCTTTCTTAGCTTACAAAAATACGTTACAAAAACAAACAAAAATTATAATATTGATCTTTGAGAGAATTTATTTTCTGAGGTCTTTGAATTAATATTGAGAGCGAACCAAACCTTCCTTGCAACAGTAGGGATCGAACCTGAGCGCCTTTGGATGAGCAGCGCAGTCATATCCACTAAGCTGTCACAAGGTAACAGTGTAGAGGATTTATTGAGAAATTGAATTGTGTAATTGATTATAACAGCTAATGTCATTTGAAGTAACGATCCATTACCAGTGGCATATTTTACAATCAGCATTGCAAGATTATCATCAGGTTTTTGCCAAATTAAACAAGGGTGTAACAAAGAAAAAAGCCGATTAGGAGAATCCCCATAAAACTTATAAGCCTTTATAATTACACTAAGCTATTACTGACTGGATTTCTTTGATAAGGGGTTTTCTGGGGGCCGGCGTTTTTTTTTCGGCTGCAATTTTTACAGCTTCAGTAATATTAGTTAAAATGCCTATTAGTACATGAAAATGACTGACACCTAACCAGCAATACATTAATTTACTGTATGCAATCACCTATTAAACAAGAGCCTTTAAACTCAAGCCATCTATGACAAGGAATGCCTTCTCCCAAACATTAGGAGTGTTGGTTCAATAATTTCATCCTTTAAAAAAATATACAATAAAAAGAAACAAAAAACAAATTCATTTTTTTTTCTGGCAAAAAAACAACAACAAAATTCCACATATTTTAAACACGAACTTGAAAACTACGATAGGGTACTCTGATATGTTGAATCTGATAGTGGGATTTTGTACTCTTTAATCAGTATTATACACTTCATTATTAGGTGCTCCAAAGGAATTATACATCATCAAATAAAAAAAGAGACAAAGGAGTTGATTTTAGTTCAGGACATATATAAGGAATTATTAAGGTGCTCCAAAATATAGAGGATGAAGCTTTTATGGAGCCTCTCTGTAACAACCTGATTCTAGAGTAAGCTGATATTCCTAATGGGGTTAAGCAGGGGACTTGGGATTTACTTCTAGCCGGGACTTCTAGCCGACTCAGGAATGGTAACCATGATCTAAATTGGTCTAAACAGAAAATATTACCAAACAGAAAATTAGTAGGGTTGTTAAATTGGGGGGAAAATCCTCAGTACAGGAAACGCAAGTAAATTTTATCCCTCCTTTCTTTTAAGGTGAAATTGAGTGTGGCTTCAAGGAGGAAGGAGAACAACATTTTGTTCTCTTTGCAAATGATCTTGAGCAAACACTTTTAGACCAGCTCAATTTTGTTGCTAAGTTCACTTGAAAGTTGTAAATGTCAGACCAGACATCCATATTCCAATATTGGCCATTCAAAAGATAAGTAAACATGGAGGGAAGGCATCTTAAGACACCTAAATTTGTTTAAACTTTAATTGATGGATAGTGATATATTTGATTTTTTTAAATATTCGAAACAAGTATATCAAACTTATGAATATTAGAAATTGTGACGCAAATGAGCTTAACAAGTTTCTCTAGCATTAGGGTGGGACAGGGTCTAGAAAAACGGGAGTGGATTTCGTGAAGTTTATCATCATTGTATTTGATTTGATGGTATTTACATTCATATTTAGATTCTTATCTTCATCTGAAACAAGCGTTAGGCATTGAGGGGATCACTTATAATATTCCTCTGACACTTCAAGGATCGACAATTCATCCACATATTTCCATCTTTGAGAGAACTTCTTATCAAAATTAATTAATCATTTCTAGAAATAAAAGTGGTCCTAATACAGTGGTGTGCGTGTAACTGAACCCCAAGCAACTGAACCCTCATGCCACTAACTGTGTCCCATACAACTGAACAACTGTGCAACTGAACCACTGTGGAACTAAACCCCTCTGCAAATGAAAACTTGTGTAACTGAACCCTTGTGCAACTAAACCACCATACTTTGTTTTTCAGTAATTTGCAAATATGAGACAATATTATTGCGTAAAAAACAAGTTAGAATCATTACATGTTCTACCTAGCTGGAATAGCTTCTTTTTATGGCCACGACATAAATGCCTGTCAAGAGGATTCATAAGAAAGCTGCTTTGTTGTCAACAATCAAAGAAAATTGGGTGTTAGAAACCATTAAAGATAGATTTATTTCTACCTTTTTTTTAAGCATGTTAGTGGAGGTTCCATTCACTCAGTCACTGTCTACAACTTCAGGTATTTACCACCCTCCCCCCTGAAAATACCCACGCGGAAAATACCCGTTCCGCGGCTGCTTGGTTTCCAATCACTTTTGACTTATAAAAAAAGGACTAAACAATAAATTTCTAATTGAATGAACATCCTCTGAAGTTTCTACAATCGTGAGGCAGAGGTAGGATGAGGAAGGGGCATTCCCCCTCCTATACAGAATAAATTCTGCTCATTTTTGGGGTTTAATGTTACTCTTTGCTTTCATAATAACAGCACAGACCAGAAAAATTCCCAGAAACCAATAAGGATTAAATATCAATATCACATTTTTGATGTGTTTTGTTTATTTTTTTAATCCAAAAAAATAACTAAAGCCCTAGATACAGCGCTGGGGATGATATATTAATTTCTCCCTTAGGACTAATTCTATATTTATCTGAAGGCTAAATGAGAGTTGGGGTGTTTTAGTATTAAAATACACCCTCTGAGGCATCTCCCTTCCTCTCTTACAGCTATAAAACAATCATAGAGCCCAATTGCAGAGCTTTAAAGCCCTTATGCAAATGTTTGGAATTGTAAGAAAAAAGAGGATTTACCTAATAAATTGATACTTGCATAGACCTTAAAAATATTTTGGCTAAATAAGAAGGAAGAAAGATGCATCAAAAGATGCATCACAAGGGGAGGTGGAGGTAGGGCTGTATCAAAGATTTTTGTTTTGGGGGTCATTTTTTAGGGGGGGGGGAGTAAAAACAGCTTAAAGAAAACACATCAAAAAATGAAATTAATATTTCATCCCTCTTGATTTCTGAGAATATTTCTGGTCTATGCTTTTATTATGAAAGTAATCGCCGATAATACCCCCTAGAGACCAAAATGACAAGCTGGTATAATCAGCTGCTTGTTAATAGAGTGTGAATTTGTCATAAATTATTTCAATGCAATGAAGGAACCTAGAAATGAAAAATAGTCAAGAGCCTTCAGTAAAGTTGTGCACACAAAGCCGAAATCATGGGGAAAATTAAAACAAAGCGAGGTATACATCTTAAAAGTGTTACCACACATAGACAGCGCCTTTGTAAAAAAATATTTGGAGCTTGGTAGATGCAAATATCCAAAATACCTAATAATGCGGTACGCCGAAGAACTAGACAAGTCAAGAGACTTAGGTCAAGCGACGAACCTTGAGGCGGAGCAGAACCCTATACCTTGCTCTTTACGCTAAAGTATTTTTAGAAATTTCAACTATTTATTCTACGGCTTTTGTGATTCAGGGGTCATTCTTAAGAAATTGGGACAAAATTTAAGCTTTAGCTTGAAGAGCGAGGTACTGACGATGGTTGAACCCCCTCATATACGTAATAAAAATATGAGAATACAGAAGTTCGTTACGTAAGATAATTTGTAAGTTACGTATATCTTTATCTAATAAAATTAATTTTTACTAATAATTTTACTATTAAAAACATTCGTAAAAAATTAAAAGTTCTAGTTGCCTTTTTAAATAACCAAAAAATCGGAGGACAACTAGACCTCCTTCCCCGCTCCTTTTTTTCTCAAAATCATTCGATCAAAACTATGATAAAGCCATTCAGCCAAAAAAAAAAAAATGCAAATTTCGTTTTAATTATTCATCTGCAGAGAGCATAAATCAAAACATGCATTGCTTCAAAAACGTTCAGAAATTAAATTAAAAAGAAACAAGTCTTTCTTAACTTAAAGTAAGGAGTGACATTAAAACATAAAAAGAACAGAAATTACTTAATATATGAAAGGGGATGCTTCCTCATCAACGCTCCGCTCTTCACGCTAAAGTCCGACTCATTCTCTTAACTCTATTTTTAAAACAGTAAAAAACTTTAGAGTAAAGAGCGGGTTTTTCACGAGGAAGCAGTCCTTTTCATATACGAAATAATTTCTGTTCGTTTTAAGTTTTAATGCCACTCCTTACTATCAGTTAATTTTTTTTTATTTAATTCGTCAGAAAACTTGGGTTTTCTAAGAATCCTCGAAGAAAGCTTTCAACTAAGTTTGGTGTTTAGTTTCGAATTAATCAACTGAGGTATTTTAAATAGCCTATCCCTAGGAAAAAAAAAAGTGGAAAAATAAATAAATTCTAAACTGCCCTCTATGCATGCCGTCACAGTTTCATATACATGGGCATTTTGTACTTGAGAATGATAGTGCTATTTTACTCATTTTCTCTTCTCCCTTGGTCGGTAACCAAGCTTTGCAAGACGCAGCCAAATATATTACTATTTCTCGGCTGAAGCATCTCGCCAAATGAAGCTGTCTATCGAAACCTTCCACAAGACTTGATAATTGGTGCTATTTGAAGTTTTGACAATCGACGGTCTCTAGAGAATTAAAAGACAGAAGGCCACCCTAACTTCAATTTTGAAGCTCGATGTTTTCAAGTTCACTTAATCACGGCTTTAAGGCCCTTTCATAATGATATTAAACAAAAAGCGAGATTTAGCTAAAGCTAATTTGAGCCAGTCAGAATTTTTCAGGCAATCAGAAAAGCCTGTGCGAATCTCATTGGCTTGATTTAGTACTAGCTAAATCCTGGTTGATTCTGACGTACGAAGCCGAATCATGGTATATTAATAGGAAACAAGAACGTCGGGTCCTGGCCTTTGAAAGTTCATGTCTCCGACAAAACAAGAATATACAGTGGAAAGATCGAGTATCAAACGTTGAGATCTGAAAAATGATAAACAAGCCTATTAAAGAATAGCGGATGGTTTTAAATTCGTTATGAAATTTCTACATGTCAGTTCACCTTGAAACGATCAAGGTCATGCTTGAAATGTAAGTCAATGAAAAAAAAAAGAATTTTCAAGAATCAAATTTCGAATTTTTCAAGGAGAGGGAAAGGGATATTTGGAGAGGTCTTTTATTGATAATCCCCCTTCCATCCACGCTTCTTTTCCCATGTGAGTATATTAATTTCATATTATATATGGCTGAAACAACGACAATGTATATACATGAATAAGAGACAGTTATTGACTTTTTTTAACCTTGTGAAGAAAATACGTCAAAGAGCGATTCCAAACATTGTGCCCACCTGAATGATATTGAGAACAAAGGATATAGTTCAACATAATCAAATGATATTAACATAGCTTAATATAGCAGCATAATTTATAATTTACTAGCTGTTGGGGTGGCGCTCCGAGCCACCCCAACACCTAGTTGGTGGGGCGCTTCGCGCCCCCCCAAGCCCCCCCGCGCGCGTAAGTCGTTACGCGCCATATTAGTTATGCGCCATTGTAGTTGTGTCCCTGTGTCCCACCTGTGAATATAGATAGATTTATATATGTGTTTCAAACTACGCAAAAATTGCGAATAAACAACATTCTTGGCTTTCCCATTGTCTGTGCATATGCAAAGCCGTATGTACTAATAATGACGTCATATACAAACGCTCTTTTTACAAACAAACAAACATGCATCCACATAACTCGTTTTTATATAGATAGATACAATACAAATTAACTGCGTAAAACTTGCGAATAAACAACATTCTTCGCTGTCCAATTGTCGCTGCATATAAATACATTGTCAGGTTTACCGACCCTCGAACATGCAACGTACAATTGTCCATGGGAAAAACAATCAGGATTAAGATCTATACCACATTTTTCTAATGATTGACCTTGAGCTTTGTTAATAGTGATTGCAAATACTAATCGAATTGGGAATTGCAATCTTTTAAATTGAAAAAGCAGATCCGTTGGAATCATGGGAATGCGAGGAATAAGAACAGCCTCACCCTCATAAGGCCCTGTCAAGATTGTGGCCTCTATTAGGTTTTCCATTGTTTTTTTTTACGGCAAGTCGCGTGCCATTGCAAAGCTTTGGTGGGTTGATATTTCTTAAAAGTATTATTGGTACGCCTATTTTTAGTTGTAGCACGTGTGGTGGAAACCCTGAAGGATCTATGGAATTTAAAAATTCAGATGGATAATTAACCGCTTCATTTGGTTCCAAAACTGTGTCGACTGACTTGTAAAGGACTGCCTGGTCTCGAATCTTGTTCAAAACAATATTGTTGATTTCGTGGACGTCTATATTTTTGGGTGCGAGAATCGCTCTTTCACTTAGCCATTTATTATTTTTATAATTTTTTAGAATATTCGGAAATACTTTTTCAATCAATTCATTTTTGGACGTCACTAAATTACAGAAATCAGCAGGTAGTTGTATACGTCCTGAAATTGAGTCTACTGTTTGATTAGAGTCATCGTTTTGCAATCGGACACGCATATTTGTAGTTAATTTTAATATTTTTACGTGTGCCTATAAATTAGAATTTTTTAGGCAAGCATTCATTTCGTCTGCAGGAGTTAAACTACGTAAAAATTGCGAATATACAACATTCTTGGCTTTCCCATTGTCTCTGCATATACAAAGCCGTATGTACTAATAATGACATCATATGCAAACGCTCTTTTTACAAACAAACAAACATGCATACATACAACTCGTTTTTATATAGATAGATAGATAGATAGATAGATAAAATACAAATTAACTGCGTAAAACTTGCGAATATACAACATTCTTCGCTGTCCAATTGTCGCTGCATATAAATAGATTGTCAGGTTTACCGACCCTCGAACATGCAACGTACAATTGTCAATGGGAAAAACAATCAGTATTAAGATCTATACCACATTTTTCTAATGATTGACCTTGAGCTTTGTTAATGGTGATTGCAAATGCTAATCGAATTGGGAATTGCAATCTTTTAAATTGAAAAGGCAGATCCGTTGGAATCTTGGGAATGCAAGGAATAAGAACAGCCTCACCCTCAAAAGGCCCTGTCAAGATTGTGGCCTCTATTAGGTTTTCCATTGTTTTTTTTACGGCAGGTCGAGTGCCATAGCAAAGCTTTGGTGGGTTTATATTTCTTAAAAGTATTATTGGTAGGCCTATTTTTAGTTGTAGCACGTGTGGTGGAAACCCTGAGAATAATATCTCGAGGTAAAAACTGATCACCGACCATAACGATGGCCACTTCGTCGATAGTTGGAGCATTGTATCTACGCACATGTTGGCCAGGAGGCGTTTTGTCAGCGGAAATAACAATTTTATGCGTATAAGTAGGCATCAAATCGATGGCTGTTTTGAACAGACGCACTAAATTATTATTTTCGTGGAAAAGATGTTGTAATTGGGAAACGATTGTCCTTTCAATGTTGGGAGAAATTTCGCAACGTGCATTCAATTCAGAATTTCTATCACTGATGAAGTACAATTGTAAAAATTTATGATTCTCGCCTGAGAATGGTAGAAGAGACCCTGCTCTATGATAAATTTGCCCTTTTACTTTGAAAGTAGACATAAATTGATCTGGATTTTCAATTTGGGCTCCAAACGACGTCATTTGGAAACATGAGTTGTATTTTCTGATTCATTTATATTCCTTATGTCCCGGTGTCCCGGTCGTCATTTATATCCCCCTGTTTTATATCCCGATTATTTTTCAGTTTTTTCCTTTTTTTAGTTTTTTTTACTTTTTTAGTTCTTTTAGTTTTTTACGTTTTTTAGTTTTTTTTGGTTTTTTAGATGAATTTTTTTTTTAGTTTTTTACCTTTTTTTCTTTTTAGTTTTTATTGGTTTTTACCTTTTTTTAGCTTTTTATCTTTTTTATTTTTTTTATTTTTATTTTTAATTTTATTAGTATTCTTTTTCTCTTCTATTTTTCATTTTTCCTTTTTTTTAGTTTTTTTTAGTTTTTAGTTTTTTAAGTTTTTTCCTTTTTTTAGTTTCTTTAGTTTTTTTAGTTTTTCGGCTTTTTTATTTTTTTATTAGTTTTTAGTTTTTTTTGTAGTTTTTGCCTTTTTTTAGTTTTTTCAGTTTTTTTTTTTAGTTTTTAGTTTTTTACCTTTTTTAGCCTAACCAGGATTTGAACCTGGGACCTTCATTCTCCGTTCTGACACCCTCTCTCACCGAGTGACTACTCCAGCATGTTCATTTTGGTGTTTTAAATGGTATATTATTAACCAAATTAATGTGTTTTACAATATACTAAGCATGGTCATAACAAAAATGACGGCAACTAATTTCATGACGTCAGCCGAAACATGACGTCACCTGATCCACAGATCCACAGACCCACAGACAGACAGACAACTTATTTTTATATATATAGATTTAACATAATAATAATAACTTTGAACATTTGGCCTAGATTTATCTTTGGCTTGAATTGCTTTTGTAAACAGAAATTGATTAGTTGATATTTTTGTTTATTAGTAAACTATCCACTTTTAATGATTTCTTTGCACTTTTTTAATTGTGTCAATTTGCAGGGTCAGTGTTGGAATTAATTTTCACTTTATCTTTTGCCTTACGTTAAATCTTCTTCTCTAGTTTCTGCAGCATTATCAGTCCTCACTTTTTTGCTATCAGTTCTTTTTCATATCTCTTTGATTTGGTGGATTTTTTGTATAACTTTTAACAGATCTTGATCGACGAAAAACCTCAAAATTTTAAAAAACTGGCATATTAGCCCAAATTGGCACTAAAACTTTTAATTTCCATTCCATTGAGCCCAATCAGATTATCTACGGCCTGTGGTTTGAAACGGCCACCGTGGAATAAAATAATAGACACACTAGGCTACTAACGCTAAAATGCAATTTTCCTTGGTTTCCAAGTAAGGGATCTGTAAATTTCCAGTCTACAAAACCAGAGGGTTTGGAGACTGGGGTTTTTCGTTGTCCGAAACCAGGGGGTTTTGGACCACGAAGAATCCACTGGCTTTCCCAGATTTTATATTCTCTGTCATTTTGGTCGTATTGTAATTGGGACTAAATTATTGTCTTGCAGAACAAAGTGGCAGGAAATGGCATTGTGTTGCGGCATAAACCAATTCGCTAATTAAAAAGGGGATAAGATGTTTTTATATACAAATGAACATTATTTTAATATTCTATGACCACTGGTTTATTACTTAGACTTTTGAGGAGGAGGGCGAAAAAAAGAGACACTTCATTGCTACTCATGCAAAAAAGAGATCTTTCTTGGTGTTTAAGACTGAGGGCTGCATATCATCGGTGAAGGTGTTCGACAATAAAGATCTACTGCGTACTTCTAGTTCCTATTTGACTTCAATTTTAGGGGGGTTTTGAGCAATTTTTGAAATTGGCACCAATGTTTCTTCACAATTATAAATTACTGTTTATGTGAATCTTAAAGAATATTACTAGTTCAAGAAATAGTATTACTTGGGAACCACTTGTTACTATAGTTCTTGAAAAATTCGTTTTTTATTATTTTGGTTGTTATGGGCCGTTTTTTGCTCTTAGCTAGGATTACTATTATGACTAATGGAGATATTAGTTACCATTCCCGAGTCAGCTAGAAACGGTAGCTTTGTTTTACTAGCCAGTTTTTTTTTCTTTTTTTAATACTCTTTTTTAATTTGTTGTTACTCCAGGCCGTGGTTCATTCTTTACTAGATTGCAGCTGCTATTGCAGCCTTAATCCAGCTACTGAAGCAACCATGATTAACTTGTATATTTTGAAAAAATTTTTCAAAATAGCCGGGACTTCTAGCCGACTCAGGAATGGTAACCATGATCTATATTGGTCTAAACAGAAAATATTATTTTGAAAACAAATTTCTTCGCTGCCAGCGGGGCACTGGAACATCAGAGAGCTGTCTAAGGACTCACTTTAAAGGAAATTATTACATCCAGTGCCTTTTTTACTATCAAAATATAATAAAAAAAAATGGTAATAAAATTACCAAATTTAAAATAAAATAAAATTTGACAAAAAACTGCATTTTCATATACAAGATGATGAATGACGTCATAATCGTAGGTTACAGTCGGTTGCAACTAGGGTTTGTCCTTTATTATATCCAACATTGGGTTTCAAAAATTCATTGACTTTTATGGGAGTTATCCGCCTTTCCGAAAATCAGGAAAATTTTTTCAGGCGCGTAGCTTTTGTTTGATCATTTTAAACTTGATAAATTTTATATATTTTAAATAAGCATCAAAATTCAATTCGTTTGATATGTTCAATATTATCAATACTGTGTTTCTTTCAGTTTCGGTTATAAATGAAGTTCTTGGCCATAACTTATCGGTAAAAGCAGAATCTTTGGCAGCATTTTTAAAAGTTTTCAAAGAAAAAATCGCTCAACTCTTGTGCGAGTACGTTCCAAAAAATATCTTATAGTTATTGCTTTAAATTGTTCTTTCTTAGCTTACAAAAATACGTTGCAAAAACAAACAAAAATTTTAATATTGATCTTTGAGTGAATTTGTTTTCTGAGGTCTTTGAATTAATACTTGGAATAAATGAAACCTTCCTTGCAACAGTAGGGATCGAACCTGAGCGCCTTTGGATGAGCAGCGCAGTCATATCCACTAAGCTGTCACAAGGTAACAGTGTAGAGGATTTATTGAGAAATTGAATTGTGTAATTGATTATAACAGCTAATGTCATTTGAAGTAACGATCCATTACCAGTGGCATATTTTACAATCACCATTGCAAGATTATCATCAGGTTTTTGCTAAATTAAACAAGGGTGTAGCAAAGAAAAAAGCCGATTAGGAGAATCCCCATAAAACTTATAAGCCTTTATAATTACAATAAGCTATTACTGACTGGATTTCTTTGATAAGGGGTTTTCTGGGGGCCGGCGTTTTTTTTTTTTTCGGCTACAATTTTTACAGCTTCAGTAATATTAGTTAAAATGCCGATTAGTATATGAAAATGACTGACACCTAACCAGCAATACATTAATTTACTGTATGCAATCACCTATTAAACAAGAGCCTTTAAACTCAAGCCACCTATGACAAGGAATGCCTTCTCCCAAACATTAGGAGTGTTGGTTCAATAATTTCATCCTTTAAAAAAATATACAATAAAAAGAAACAAAAAACAAATTCATGTTTTTTTTTTCTGGCAAAAAAACAACAACAAAATTCCACATATTTTAAACACGAACTTGAAAACTACGATAGGGTACTCTGATATGTTGAATGTGATAGTGGGATTTTGTACTCTTTAATCAGTATGATACACTTCATTATTAGGTGCTCCAAAGGAATTATACATCATCAAATAAAAAAAAGAGACAAAGGAGTTGATTTTAGTTCAGGACATATATAAGGAATTATTAAGGTGCTCCAAAATATAGAGGATGAAGCTTTTATGGAGCCTCTCTGTAACAGCCTGATTCTAGAGTAAGCTGATATTCCTAATGGGGTTAAGCAGGGGACGTGGGATTTACTTCTAGCCGGGACTTCTAGCCGACTCAGGAATGGTAACCATGATCTAAATTGGTCTAAACAGAAAATATTACCAAACAGAAAATTAGTAGGGTTGTAAAATTGGGGGGGGAATCCTCAGTACAGGAAACGCAAGTAAATTTTATCCCTCCTTTCTTTTAAGGTGAAATTGAGTGTGGCTTCAAGGAGGAAGGAGAACAACATTTTGTTCTCTTTGCAAATGATCTTGAGCAAACACTTTTAGACCAGCTCAATTTTGTTGCTAAGTTCACTTGAAAGTTGTAAATGTCAGACCAGACATCCATATTCCAATATTGGCCATTCAAAAGATAAGTAAACATGGAGGGAAGGCATCTTAAGACACCTAAATTTGTTTAAACTTTAATTGATGGATAGTGATATATTTGATTTTTTAAATATTCGAAACAAGTATATCAAACTTATGAATATTAGAAATTGTGACGCAAATGAGCTTAACAAGTTTCTCTAGCATTAGGATGGGACAGGGTCTAGAAAAACGGGAGAGGATTTCGTGAAGTTTATCATCATTGTATTTGATTTGATGGTATTTACATTCATATTTAGATTCTTATCTTCATCTGAAACAAGCGTTAGGCATTGAGGGGATCACTTATAATATTCCTCTGACACTTCAAGGATTGACAATTCATCCACATATTTCCATCTTTGAGAGAACTTCTTATCAAAATTCATTAATCATTTCTAGAAATAAAAGTGGTCCTAATACAGTGGTGTGCGTGCAACTGAACCCCAAGCAACTGAACCCTCATGCCACTAACTGTGTCCCATACAACTGAACAACTGTGCAACTGAACCACTGTGGAACTAAACCCCTCTGCAAATAAAAACTTGTGTAACTGAACCCTTGTGCAACTAAACCACCATACTTTGTTTTTCAGTAATTTGCAAATATGAGACAATATTATTGCATAAAAAACAAGTTAGAATCATTACATGTTCTACCTAGCTGGAATAGCTTCTTTTTATGGCCACGACATAAATGCCTGTCAAGAGGATTCATAAGAAAGCTGCTTTGTTGTCAACAATCAAAGAAAATTGGGTGTTAGAAACCATTAAAGATAGATTTATTTCTACCTTTTTTTTAAGCATGTTAGTGGTGGTTCCATTCACTCAGTCACTGTCTACAACTTCAGGTATTTACTACCCTCCCCCCTGAAAATACCCACGCGGAAAATACCCGTTCCGCGGCTGCTTGGTTTCCAATCACTTTTGACTTATAAAAAAAGGACTAAACAATAAATTTCTAATTGAATGAACATCCTCTGAAGTTTCTACAATCGTGAGGCAGAGGTAGGATGAGGAAGGGGCATTCCCCCTCCTATACAGAATAAATTCTGCTCATTTTGGGGTTTAATGTTACTCTTTGCTTTCATAATAACAGCACACACCAGAAAAATTCCCAGAAACCAATAAGGATTAAATATCAATATCACATTTTTGATGTGTTTTTTTTTATTTTTTTAATCCAAAAAAATAACTAAAGCCCTAGATACAGCGCTGGGGATGATATATTAATTTCTCCCTTAGGTCTAATTCTATATTTATCTGAAGGCTAAATGAGAGTTGGGGTGTTTTAGTATTAAAATACACCCTCTGAGGCATCTAACTTCCTCTCTTACAGCTATAAAACAATCATAGAGCCCAATTGCAGAGCTTTAAAGCCCTTATGCAAATGTTTGGAATTGTAAGAAAAAAGAGGATTTACCTAATAAATTGATACTTGCATAGACCTTAAAAATATTTTGGCTAAATAAGAAGGAAGAAAGATGCATCAAAAGATGCATCACAAGGGGAGGTGGAGGTAGGGCTGTATCAAAGATTTTTGTTTTGGGGGTCATTTTTTAGGGGGGGGGAAGTAAAAACAGCTTAAAAAAAACACATCAAAAAATGAAATTAATATTTCATCCCTCTTGATTTCTGAGAATATTTCTGGTCTATGCTGTTATTATGAAAGTAATCGCCGATAATACCCCCTAGAGACCAAAATGACAAGCTGGTATAATCAGCTGCTTGTTAATAGAGTGTGAATTTTTCATAAATTATTTCAATGCAATGAAGGAACCTAGAAATGAAAAATAGTCAAGAGCCTTCAGTAAAGTTGTGCACACAAAGCCGAAATCATGGGGAAAATTAAAACAAAGCGAGGTATACATCTTAAAAGTGTTACCACACATAGACAGCGCCTTTGTAAAAAATATTTGGAGCTTGGTAGATGCAAATATCCAAAATACCTAATAATGCGGTACGCCGAAGAACTAGACAAGTCAAGAGACTTAGGTCAAGCGACGAACCTTGAGGCGGAGCAGAACCCTATACCTTGCTCTTTACGCTAAAGTATTTTTAGAAATTTCAACTATTTATTCTACGGCTTTTGTGATTCAGGGGTCATTCTTAAGAAATTGGGACAAAATTTAAGCTTTAGCTTGAAGAGCGAGGTACTGACGAGGGTTGAACCCCCTCATATACGTAATAAAAATATGAGAATACAGAAGTTCGTTAAGTAAGCTAATTTGTAAGTTACGTATATCTTTATCTAATAAAATTAATTTTTACTAATAATTTTACTATTAAAAACATTCGTAAAAAATTAAAAGTTCTAGTTGCCTTTTTAAATAACCAAAAAATCGGAGGACAACTAGACCTCCTTCCCCGCTCCTTTTTTTCTCAAAATCATTCGATCAAAACTATGATAAAGCCATTCAGCCAAAAACAAAAAATGCAAATTTCGTTTTAATTATTCATCTGCAGAGAGCATAAATCAAAACATGCATTGCTTCAAAAACGTTCAGAAATTAAATTAAAAAGAAACAAGTCTTTCTTAACTTAAAGTAAGGAGTGACATTAAAACATAAAAAGAACAGAAATTACTTCATATATGAAAGGGGCTGCTTCCTCATCAACGCCCCGCTCTTCACGCTAAAGTCCGACTCATTCTCTTAACTCTATTTTTAAAACAGTAAAAAACTTTAGAGTAAAGAGCGGGTTTTTCACGAGGAAGCAGTCCTTTTCATATACGAAATAATTTCTGTTCGTTTTAAGTTTTAATGCCACTCCTTACTATCAGTTAATTTTTTTTTATTTAATTCGTCAGAAAACTTTGGTTTTCTAAGAATCCTCGAAGAAAGCTTTCAACTAAGTTTGGTGTTTAGTTTCGAATTAATCAACTGAGGTATTTTAAATAGCCTATCCCTAGGAAAAAAAAAGTGAAAAAATAAATAAATTCTAAACTGCCCTCTATGCATGCCGTCACAGTTTCATATACATGGGCATTTTGTACTTGAGAATGATAGTGCTATTTTACTCATTTTCTCTTCTCCCTTGGTCGGTAACCAAGCTTTGCAAGACGCAGCCAAATATATTACTATTTCTCGGCTGAAGCATCTCGCCAAAGGAAGCTGTCTATCGAAACCTTCCACAAGACTTGATAATTGGTGCTATTTGAAGTTTTGACAATCGACGGTATCTAGAGAATTAAAAGACAGAAGGCCACCCTAACTTCAATTTTGAAGCTCGATGTTTTCAAGTTCACTTAATCACGGCCTTAAGGCCCTTTCATACTGATATTAAACAAAAAGCGTGATTTAGCTAAAGCTAATTTGAGCCAGTCAGAATTTTTCAGGCAATCAGAAAATCCTGTGCGAATCTCATTGGCTTGATTTAGTACTAGCTAAATCCTGGTCGATTCTGACGTACGAAGCCGAATCATGGTATATTAATAGGAAACAAGAACGTCGGGTCCTGGCCTTTGAAAGTTCATGTCTCCGACAAAACAAGAATATACAGTGGAAAGATCGAGTATCAAACGTTGAGATCTGAAAAATGATAAACAAGCCTATTAAAGAATAGCGGATGGTTTTAAATTCGTTATGCTATTTCTACATGTCAGTTCACCTTGAAACGATCAAGGTCATGCTTGAAATGTAAGTCAATGAAAAAAAAAGAATTTTCAAGAATCAAATTTCGAATTTTTCAAGGAGAGGGAAAGGGATATTTGGAGAGGTCTTTTATTGATAATCCCCCTTCCATCCACGCTTCTTTTCCCATGTGAGTATATTAATTTCATATTAAATATGGCTGAAACAACGACAATGTATATACATGAATAAGAGACAGTTATTGACTTTTTTTTAACCTTGCGAAGAAAATACGTCAAAGAGCGATTCCAAACATTGTGCCCACCTGAATGATATTGAGAACAAAGGATATAGTTCAACATAATCAAATGATATTAACATAGCTTAATATAGCAGCATAATTTATAATTTATTTAACATAATAATAATAACTTTGAACATTTGGCCTAGATTTATCTTTGGCTTGAATTGCTTTTGTAAACAGAAATTGATTAGTTGATATTTTTGTTTATTAGTAAACTATCCACTTTTAATGATTTCTTTGCACTTTTTTAATTGTGTCAATTTGCAGGGTTAGCGTTGGAATTAACTTTCACTTTATCTTTTGCCTTACGTTAAATCTTCTTCTCTAGTTTCTGCAGCATTATCAGTCCTCACTTTTTTGCTATCACTTCTTTTTCATATCTCTTTGATTTGGTGGATTTTTTGTATAACTTTTAACAGATCTTGATCGACGAAAAACCTCAAAATTTTAAAAAACTGGCATATTAGCCCAAATTGGCACTAAAACTTTTAATTTCCATTCCATTGAGCCCAATCAGATTATCTACGGCCTGTGGTTTGAAACGGCCACCGTGGAATAAAATAATAGACACACTAGGCTACTAACGCTAAAATGCAATTTTCCTTGGTTTCCAAGATAGGGATCTGTAAATTTCCAGTCTACAAAACCAGAGGGTTTGGAGACTGGGGTTTTTCGTTGTCCGAAACCAGGGGGTTTTGGACCACGAAGAATCCACTGGCTTTCCCAGATTTTATATTCTCTGTCATTTTGGTCGTATTGTAATTGGGACTAAATTATTGTCTTGCAGAACAAAGTGGCAGGAAATGGCATTGTGTTGCGGCATAAACCAATTCGCTAATTAAAAAGGGGATAAGATGTTTTTATATACAAATGAACATTATTTTAATATTCTATGACCACTGGTTTATTATTTAGACTTTTGAGGAGGAGGGCAAAAAAAAAAGACACGTCATTGCTACTCATGCAAAAAAGAGATCTTTCTTGGTGTTTAAGACTAAGGGCTGCATATCATCGGTGAAGGTGTTCGACAATAAAGATCTACTGCGTACTTCTAGTTCCTATTTGACTTCAATTTTAGGGGGGTTTTGAGCAATTTTTGAAATTGGCACCAATGTTTCTTCACAATTATAAATTACTGTTTATGTGAATCTTAAAGAATATTACAAGTTCAAGAAATAGTATTACTTGGGAACCACTTGTTACTATAGTTCTTGAAAAATTCGTTTTTTTATTATTTTGGTTGTTATGGGCCGTTTTTTGCTCTTAGCTAGGATTACTATTATGACTAATGGAGATATTAGTTACCATTCCCGAGTCAGCTAGAAACGGTAGCTTTCTTTTACTAGCCAGTTTTTTTTCTTTTTTTAATACTCTTTTTTAATTTGTTGTTACTCCAGGCCGTGGTTCATTCTTTACTAGATTGCAGCTGCTATTGCAACCTTAATCCAGCTACTGAAGCAACCATGATTAACTTGTATATTTTGAAACATTTTTTCAAAATAGCAGGGACTTCTAGCCGACTCAGGAATGGTAACCATGATCTATATTGGTCTAAACAGAAAATATTATTTTGAAAACAAATTTCTTCGCTGCCAGCGGGGCACTGGAACATCAGAGAGCTGTCTAAGGACTCACTTTGAAGGAAATTATTACATCCAGTGCCTTTTTTACTATCAAAATATAATAAAAAAAAATGGTAATAAAATTACCAAATTCAAAATAAAATAAAATTTGACAAAAAACTGCATTTTCATATACAAGATGATGAATGACGTCATAATCGTAGGTTACAGTCGGTTGCAACTAGGGTTTGTCCTTTATTATATCCAACATTGGGTTTCAAAAATTCATTGACTTTTATGGGAGTTATCCGCCTTTCCGAAAATCAGGGAAATTTTTTCAGGCGCGTAGCTTTTGTTTGATCATTTTAAACTTGATAAATTTTATATATTTTAAATAAGCATCAAAATTCAATTCGTTTGATATGTTCAATATTATCAATACTGTGTTTCTTTCAGTTTCGGTTATAAATGAAGTTCTTGGCCATAACTTATCGGTAAAAGCAGAATCTTTGGCAGCATTTTTAAAAGTTTTCAAAGAAAAAATCGCTCAACTCTTGTGCGAGTACGTTCCAAAAAATATCTTATAGTTATTGCTTTAAATTGTTCTTTCTTAGCTTACAAAAATACGTTGCAAAAACAAACAAAAATTTTAATATTGATCTTTGAGTGAATTTGTTTTCTGAGGTCTTTGAATTAATATTTGGAATGAATGAAACCTTCCTTGCAACAGTAGGGATCGAACCTGAGCGCCTTTGGATGAGCAGCGCAGTCATATCCACTAAACTGTCACAAGGTAACAGTGTAGAGGATTTATTGAGAAATTGAATTGTGTAATTGATTATAACAGCTAGTGTCATTTGAAGTAACGATCCATTACCAGTGGCATATTTTACAATCAGCATTGCAAGATTATCATCAGGTTTTTGCCAAATTAAACAAGGGTGTAGCAAAGAAAAAAGCCGATTAGGAGAATCCCCATAAAACTTATAAGCCTTTATAATTACTCTAAGCTATTACTGACTGGATTTCTTTGATAAGGGGTTTTCTGGGGGCCGGCGTTTTTTTTTTCGGCTACAATTTTTACAGCTTCAGTAATATTAGTTAAAATGCCTATTAGTATATGAAAATGACTGACACCTAACCAGCAATACATTAATTTACTGTATGCAATCACCTATTAAACAAGAGCCTTTAAACTCAAGCCACCTATGACAAGGAATGCCTTCTCCCAAACATTAGGAGTGTTGGTTCAATAATTTCATCCTTTAAAAAAATATACAATAAAAAGAAACAAAAAACAAATTCATGTTTTTTTTTCTGGCAAAAAAACAACAACAAAATTCCACATATTTTAAACACGAACTTGAAAACTACGATAGGGTACTCTGATATGTTGAATCTGATAGTGGGATTTTGTACTCTTTAATCAGTATGATACACTTCATTATTAGGTGCTCCAAAGGAATTATACATCATCAAATAAAAAAAAGAGACAAAGGAGTTGATTTTAGTTCAGGACATATATAAGGAATTATTAAGGTGCTCCAAAATATAGAGGATGAAGCTTTTATGGAGCCTCTCTGTAACAGCCTGATTCTAGAGTAAGCTGATATTCCTAATGGGGTTAAGCAGGGGACTTGGGATTTACTTCTAGCCGGGACTTCTAGCCGACTCAGGAATGGTAACCATGATCTAAATTGGTCTAAACAGAAAATATTACCAAACAGAAAATTAGTGAGGTTGTTAAATTGGGGGGAAAATCCTCAGTACAGGAAACGCAAGTAAATTTTATCCCTCCTTTCTTTTAAGGTGAAATTGAGTGTGGCTTCAAGGAGGAAGGAGAACAATATTTTGTTCTCTTTGCAAATGATCTTGAGCAAACACTTTTAGACCAGCTCAATTTTGTTGCTAAGTTCACTTGAAAGTTGTAAATGTCAGACCAGACATCCATATTCCAATATTGGCCATTCAAAAGATAAGTAAACATGGAGGGAAGGCATCTTAAGACACCTAAATTTGTTTAAACTTTAATTGATGGATAGCGATATATTTGATTTTTTAAATATTCGAAACAAGTATATCAAACTTATGAATATTAGAAATTGTGACGCAAATGAGCTTAACAAGTTTCTCTAGCATTAGGGTGGGACAGGGTCTAGAAAAACGGGAGTGGATTTCGTGAAGTTTATCATCATTGTATTTGATTTGATGGTATTTACATTCATATTTAGATTCTTATCTTCATCTGAAACAAGCGTTAAGCATTGAGGGGATCACTTATAATATTCCTCTGACACTTCAAGGATTGACAATTCATCCACATATTTCCATCTTTGAGAGAACTTCTTATCAAAATTCATTAATCATTTCTAGAAATAAAAGTGGTCCTAATACAGTGGTGTGCGTGCAACTGAACCCCAAGCAACTGAACCCTCATGCCACTAACTGTGTCCCATACAACTGAACAACTGTGCAACTGAACCACTGTGGAACTAAACCCCTCTGCAAATAAAACTTGTGTAACTGAACCCTTGTACTTTGTTTTTCAGTAATTTGCAAATATGAGACAATATTATTGCGTAAAAAACAAGTTAGAATCATTACATGTTCTACCTAGCTGGAATAGCTTCTTTTTATGGCCACGACATAAATGCCTGTCAAGAGGATTCATAAGAAAGCTGCTTTGTTGTCAACAATCAAAGAAAATTGGGTGTTAGAAACCATTAAAGATAGATTTATTTCTACCTTTTTTTTAAGCATGTTAGTGGAGGTTCCATTCACTCAGTCACTGTCTACAAATTCAGGTACTTACCACCCTCCCCCCTGAAAATACCCACGCGGAAAATACCCGTTCCGCGGCTGCTTGGTTTCCAATCACTTTTGGCTTATAAAAAAAGGACTAAACAATAAATTTCTAATTGAATGAACATCCTCTGAAGTTTCTACAATCGTGAGGCAGAGGTAGGATGAGGAAGGGGCATTTCCCCTCCTATACAGAATAAATTCTGCTCATTTTGGGGTTTAATGTTACTCTTTGCTTTCATAATAACAGCACACACGAGAAAAATTCCCAGAAACCAATAAGGATTAAATATCAATATCACATTTTTGATGTGTTTTTTTTATTTTTTTAATCCAAAAAAATAACTAAAGCCCTAGATACAGCGCTGGGGATGATATATTAATTTCTCCCTTAGGTCTAATTCTATATTTATCTGAAGGCTAAATGAGAGTTGGGGTGTTTTAGTATTAAAATACACCCTCTGAGGCATCTCCCTTCCTCTCTTACAGCTATAAAACAATCATAGAGCCCAATTGCAGAGCTTTAAAGCCCTTATGCAAATGTTTGGAATTGTAAGAAAAAAGAGGATTTACCTAATAAATTGATACTTGCATAGACCTTAAAAATATTTTGGCTAAATAAGAAGGAAGAAAGATGCATCAAAAGATGCATCACAAGGGGAGGTGGAGGTAGGGCTGTATCAAAGATTTTTGTTTTGGGGGTCATTTTTTAGGGGGGGGGGAGTAAAAACAGCTTAAAGAAAACACATCAAAAAATGAAATTAAAATTTCATCCCTCTTGATTTCTGAGAATATTTCTGGTCTATGCTGTTATTATGAAAGTAATCGCCGATAATACCCCCTAGAGACCAAAATGACAAGCTGGTATAATCAGCTGCTTGTTAATAGAGTGTGAATTTTTCATAAATTATTTCAATGCAATGAAGGAACCTAGAAATGAAAAATAGTCAAGAGCCTTCAGTAAAGTTGTGCACACAAAGCCGAAATCATGGGGAAAATTAAAACAAAGCGAGGTATACATCTTAAAAGTGTTACCACACATAGACAGCGCCTTTGTAAAAAATATTTGGAGCTTGGTAGATGCAAATATCCAAAATACCTAATAATGCGGTACGCCGAAGAACTAGACAAGTCAAGAAACTTAGGTCAAGCGACGAACCTTGAGGCGGAGCAGAACCCTATACCTTGCTCTTTACGCTAAAGTATTTTTAGAAATTTCAACTATTTATTCTACGGCTTTTGTGATTCAGGGGTCATTCTTAAGAAATTGGGACAAAATTTAAGCTTTAGCTTGAAGAGCGAGGTACTGACGAGGGTTGAACCCCCTCATATACGTAATAAAAATATGAGAATACAGAAGTTCGTTACGTAAGCTAATTTGTAAGTTACGTATATCTTTATCTAATAAAATTAATTTTTACTAATAATTTTACTATTAAAAACATTCGTAAAAAATTAAAAGTTCTAGTTGCCTTTTTAAATAACCAAAAAATCGGAGGACAACTAGACCTCCTTCCCCGCTCCTTTTTTTCTCAAAATCATTCGATCAAAACTATGATAAAGCCATTCAGCCAAAAAAAAAAATGCAAATTTCGTTTTAATTATTCATCTGCAGAGAGCATAAATCAAAACATGCATTGCTTCAAAAACGTTCAGAAATTAAATTAAAAAGAAACAAGTCTTTCTTAACTTAAAGTAAGGAGTGACATTAAAACATAAAAAGAACAGAAATTACTTCATATATGAAAGGGGCTGCTTCCTCATCAACGCTCCGCTCTTCACGCTAAAGTCCGACTCATTCTCTTAACTCTATTTTTAAAACAGTAAAAAACTTTAGAGTAAAGAGCGGGTTTTTCACGAGGAAGCAGTCCTTTTCATATACGAAATAATTTCTGTTCGTTTTAAGTTTTAATGCCACTCCTTACTATCAGTTAATTTTTTTTTATTTAATTCGTCAGAAAACTTGGGTTTTCTAAGAATCCTCGAAGAAAGCTTTCAACTAAGTTTGGTGTTTAGTTTCGAATTAATCAACTGAGGTATTTTAAATAGCCTATCCCTAGGAAAAAAAAGTGAAAAAATAAATAAATTCTAAACTGCCCTCTATGCATGCCGTCACAGTTTCATATATATGGGCATTTTGTACTTGAGAATGATAGTGCTATTTTACTCATTTTCTCTTCTCCCTTGGTCGGTAACCAAGCTTTGCAAGACGCAGCCAAATATATTACTATTTCTCGGCTGAAGCATCTCGCCAAAGGAAGCTGTCTATCGAAACCTTCCACAAGACATGATAATTGGTGCTATTTGAAGTTTTGACAATCGACGGTCTCTAAAGAATTAAAAGACAGAAGGCCACCCTAACTTCAATTTTGAAGCTCGATGTTTTCAAGTTCACTTAATCACGGCCTTAAGGCCCTTTCATAATGATATTAAACAAAAAGCGAGATTTAGCTAAAGCTAATTTGAGCCTAATATACAGTGGAAAGATCGAGTATCAAACGTTGAGATCTGAAAAATGATAAACAAGCCTATTAAAGAATAGCGGATGGTTTTAAATTCGTTATGCTATTTCTACATGTCAGTTCACCTTGAAACGATCAAGGTCATGCTTGAAATGTAAGTCAATGAAAAAAAAAAGAATTTTCAAGAATCAAATTTCGAATTTTTCAAGGAGAGGGAAAGGGATATTTGGAGAGGTCTTTTATTGATAATCCCCCTTCCATCCACGCTTCTTTTCCCATGTGAGTATATTAATTTCATATTATATATGGCTGAAACAACGACAATGTATATACATGAATAAGAGACAGTTATTGACTTTTTTTTAACCTTGTGAAGAAAATACGTCAAAGAGCGATTCCAAACATTGTGCCCACCTGAATGATATTGAGAACAAAGGATATAGTTCAACATAATCAAATGATATTAACATAGCTTAATATAGCAGCATAATTTATAATTTATTTAACATAATAATAATAACTTTGAACATTTGGCCTAGATTTATCTTTGGCTTGAATTGCTTTTGTAAACAGAAATTGATTAGTTGATATTTTTGTTTATTAGTAAACTATCCACTTTTAATGATTTCTTTGCACTTTTTTAATTGTGTCAATTTGCAGGGTCAGTGTTGGAATTAATTTTCACTTTATCTTTTGCCTTACGTTAAATCTTCTTCTCTAGTTTCTGCAGCGTTATCAGTCCTCACTTTTTTGCTATCAGTTCTTTTTCATATCTCTTTGATTTGGTGGATTTTTTGTATAACTTTTAACAGATCTTGATCGACGGAAAACCTCAAAATTTTAAAAAACTGGCATATTAGCCCAAATTGGCACTAAAACTTTTAATTTCCATTCCATTGAGCCCAATCAGATTATCTACGGCCTGTGGTTTGAAACGGCCACCGTGGAATAAAATAATAGACACACTAGGCTACTAACGCTAAAATGCAATTTTCCTTGGTTTCCAAGATAGGGATCTGTAAATTTCCAGTCTACAAAACCAGAGGGTTTGGAGACTGGGGTTTTTCGTTGTCCGAAACCAGGGGGTTTTGGACCACGAAAAATCCACTGGCTTTCCCAGATTTTATATTCTCTGTCATTTTGGTCGTATTGTAATTGGGACTAAATTATTGTCTTGCAGAACAAAGTGGCAGGAAATGGCATTGTGTTGCGGCATAAACCAATTCGCTAATTAAAAAGGGGATAAGATGTTTTTATATACAAATGAACATTATTTTAATATTCTATGACCACTGGTTTATTACTTAGACATTTGAGGAGGAGGGCGAAAAAAAGAGACACGTCATTGCTACTCATGCAAAAAAGAGATCTTTCTTGGTGTTTAAGACTGAGGGCTGCATATCATCGGTGAAGGTGTTCGACAATAAAGATCTACTGCGTACTTCTAGTTCCTATTTGACTTCAATTTTAGGGGGGTTTTGAGCAATTTTTGAAATTGGCACCAATGTTTCTTCACAATTATAAATTACTGTTTATGTGAATCTTAAAGAATATTACTAGTTCAAGAAATAGTATTACTTGGGAACCACTTGTTACTATAGTTCTTGAAAAATTCGTTTTTTTATTATTTTGGTTGTTATGGGCCGTTTTTTGCTCTTAGCTAGGATTACTATTATGACTAATGGAGATATTAGTTACCATTCCCGAGTCAGCTAGAAACGGTAGCTTTCTTTTACTAGCCAGTTTTTTTTCTTTTTTTAATACTCTTTTTTAATTTGTTGTTACTCCAGGCCGTGGTTCATTCTTTACTAGATTGCAGCTGCTATTGCAACCTTAATCCAGCTACTGAAGCAACCATGATTAACTTGTATATTTTGAAACATTTTTTCAAAATAGCCGGGACTTCTAGCCGACTCAGGAATGGTAACCATGATCTATATTGGTCTAAACAGAAAATATTATTTTGAAAACAAATTTCTTCGCTGCCAGCGGGGCACTGGAACATCAGAGAGCTGTCTAAGGACTCACTTTGAAGGAAATTATTACATCCAGTGCCTTTTTTACTATCAAAATATAATAAAAAAAATGGTAATAAAATTACCAAATTCAAAATAAAATAAAATTTGACAAAAAACTGCATTTTCATATACAAGATGATGAATGACGTCATAATCGTAGGTTACAGTCGGTTGCAACTAGGGTTTGTCCTTTATTATATTCAACATTGGGTTTCAAAAATTCATTGACTTTTATGGGAGTTATCCGCCTTTCCGAAAATCAGGGAAATTTTTTCAGGCGCGTAGCTTTTGTTTGATCATTTTAAACTTGATAAATTTTATATATTTTAAATAAGTATCAAAATTCAATTCGTTTGATATGTTCAATATTATCAATACTGTGTTTCTTTCAGTTTCGGTTATAAATGAAGTTCTTGGCCATAACTTATCGGTAAAAGCAGAATCTTTGGCAGCATTTTTAAAAGTTTTCAAAGAAAAAATCGCTCAACTCTTGTGCGAGTACGTTCCAAAAAATATCTTATAGTTATTGCTTTAAATTGTTCTTTCTTAGCTTACAAAAATACGTTGCAAAAACAAACAAAAATTTTAATATTGATCTTTGAGTGAATTTGTTTTCTGAGGTCTTTGAATGACTTTGAATGACAATAAATGAAACCTTCCTTGCAACAGTAGGGATCGAACCTGAGCGCCTTTGGATGAGCAGCGCAGTCATATCCACTAAGCTGTCACAAGGTAACAGTGTAGAGGATTTATTGAGAAATTGAATTGTGTAATTGATTATAACAGCTAATGTCATTTGAAGTAACGATCCATTACCAGTGGCGTATTTTACAATCAGCATTGCAAGATTATCATCAGGTTTTTGCCAAATTAAACAAGGGTGTAGCAAAGAAAAAAGCCGATTAGGAGAATCCCCATAAAACTTATAAGCCTTTATAATTACAATAAGCTATTACTGACTGGATTTCTTTGATAAGGGGTTTTCTGGGGGCCGGCGTTTTTTTTTTTTCGGCTACAATTTTTACAGCTTCAGTAATATTAGTTAAAATGCCTATTAGTATATGAAAATGACTGACTCCTAACCAGCAATACATTAATTTACTGTATGCAATCACCTATTAAACAAGAGCCTTTAAACTCAAGCCACCTATGACAAGGAATGCCTTCTCCCAAACATTAGGAGTGTTGGTTCAATAATTTCATCCTTTAAAAAAATATACAATAAAAAGAAACAAAAAACAAATTCATGTTTTTTTTTCTGGCAAAAAAACAACAACAAAATTCCACATATTTTAAACACGAACTTGAAAACTACGATAGGGTACTCTGATATGTTGAATCTGATAGTGGGATTTTGTACTCTTTAATCAGTATGATACACTTCATTATTAGGTGCTCCAAAGGAATTATACATCATCAAATAAAAAAAAGAGACAAAGGAGTTGATTTTAGTTCAGGACATATATAAGGAATTATTAAGGTTCTCCGAAATATAGGAGATGAAGCTTTTATGGAGCCTCTCTGTAACAGCCTGATTCTAGAGTAAGCTGATATTCCTAATGGGGTTAAGCAGGGGACTTGGGATTTACTTCTAGCCGGGACTTCTAGCCGACTCAGGAATGGTAACCATGATCTAAATGGGTCTAAACAGAAAATATTACCAAACAGAAAATTAGTGGGGTTGTTAAATTGGGGGGAAAATCCTCAGTACAGGAAACGCAAGTAAATTTTATCCCTCCTTTCTTTTAAGGTGAAATTGAGTGTGGCTTCAAGGAGGAAGGAGAACAACATTTTGTTCTCTTTGCAAATGATCTTGAGCAAACACTTTTAGACCAGCTCAATTTTGTTGCTAAGTTCACTTGAAAGTTGTAAATGTCAGACCAGACATCCATATTCCAATATTGGCCATTCAAAAGATAAGTAAACATGGAGGGAAGGCATCTTAAGACACCTAAATTTGTTTAAACTTTAGTTGATGGATAGTGATATATTTGATTTTTTAAATATTCGAAACAAGTATATCAAACTTATGAATATTAGAAATTGTGACGCAAATGAGCTTAACAAGTTTCTCTAGCATTAGGGTGGGACAGGGTCTAGAAAAACGGGAGTGGATTTCGTGAAGTTTATCATCATTGTATTTGATTTGATGGTATTTACATTCATATTTAGATTCTTATCTTCATCTGAAACAAGCGTTAGGCATTGAGGGGATCACTTATAATATTCCTCTGACACTTCAAGGATTGACAATTCATCCAGATATTTCCATCTTTGAGAGAACTTCTTATCAAAATTCATTAATCATTTCTAGAAATAAAAGCGGTCCTAATACAGTGGTGTGCGTGTAACTGAACCCCAAGCAACTGAACCCTCATGCCACTAACTGTGTCCCATACAACTGAACAACTGTGCAACTGAACCACTGTGGAACTAAACCCCTCTGCAAATGAAAACTTGTGAAACTGAACCCTTGCGCAACTAAACCACCATACTTTGTTTTTCAGTAATTTGCAAATATGAGACAATATTATTGCGTAAAAAACAAGTTAGAATCATTACATGTTCTACCTAGCTGGAATAGCTTCTTTTTATGGCCACGACATAAATGCCTGTCAAGAGGATTCATAAGAAAGCTGCTTTGTTGTCAACAATCAAAGAAAATTGGGTGTTAGAAACCATTAAAGATAGATTTATTTCTACCTTTTTTTTAAGCATGTTAGTGGAGGTTCCATTCACTCAGTCACTGTCTACAAATTCAGGTATTTACCACCCTCCCCCCTGAAAATACCCACGCGGAAAATACCCGTTCCGCGGCTGCTTGGTTTCCAATCACTTTTGACTTATAAAAAAAGGACTAAACAATAAATTTCTAATTGAATGAACATCCTCTGAAGTTTCTACAATCGTGAGGCAGAGGTAGGATGAGGAAGGGGCATTCCCCCTCCTATACAGAATAAATTCTGCTCATTTTGGGGTTTAATGTTACTCTTTGCTTTCATAATAACAGCACACACCAGAAAAATTCCCAGAAACCAATAAGGATTAAATATCAATATGACATTTTTGATGTGTTTTTTTTTATTTTTTTTAATCCAAAAAAATAACTAAAGCCCTAGATACAGCGCTGGGGATGATATATTAATTTCTCCCTTAGGTCTAATTCTATATTTATCTGAAGGCTAAATGAGAGTTGGGGTGTTTTAGTATTAAAATACACCCTCTGAGGCATCTCCCTTCCTCTCTTACAGCTATAAAACAATCATAGAGCCCAATTGCAGAGCTTTAAAGCCCTTATGCAAATGTTTGGAATTGTAAGAAAAAAGAGGATTTACCTAATAAATTGATACTTGCATAGACCTTAAAAATATTTTGGCTAAATAAGAAGGAAGAAAGATGCATCAAAAGATGCATCACAAGGGGAGGTGGAGGTAGGGCTGTATCAAAGATTTTTGTTTTGGGGGTCATTTTTTAGGGGGGGGGGAGTAAAAACAGCTTAAAGAAAACACATCAAAAAATGAAATTAATATTTCATCCCTCTTGATTTCTGAGAATATTTCTGGTCTATGCTGTTATTATGAAAGTAATCGCCGATAATACCCCCTAGAGACCAAAATGACAAGCTGGTATAATCAGCTGCTTGTTAATAGAGTGTGAATTTTACATAAATTATTTCAATGCAATGAAGGAACCTAGAAATGAAAAACAGTCAAGAGCCTTCAGTAAAGTTGTGCACACAAAGCCGAAATCATGGGGAAAATTAAAACAAAGCGAGGTATACATCTTAAAAGTGTTACCACACATAGACAGCGCCTTTGTAAAAAATATTTGGAGCTTGGTAGATGCAAATATCCAAAATACCTAATAATGCGGTACGCCGAAGAACTAGACAAGTCAAGAGACTTAGGTCAAGCGACGAACCTTGAGGCGGAGCAGAACCCTATACCTTGCTCTTTACGCTAAAGTATTTTTAGAAATTTCAACTATTTATTCTACGGCTTTTGTGATTCAGGGGTCATTCTTAAGAAATTGGGACAAAATTTAAGCTTTAGCTTGAAGAGCGAGGTACTGACGAGGGTTGAACCCCCTCATATACGTAATAAAAATATGAGAATACAGAAGTTCGTTACGTAAGCTAATTTGTAAGTTACGTATATCTTTATCTAATAAAATTAATTTTTACTAATAATTTTACTATTAAAAACATTCGTAAAAAATTAAAAGTTCTAGTTGCCTTTTTAAATAACCAAAAAATCGGAGGACAACTAGACCTCCTTCCCCGCTCCTTTTTTTCTCAAAATCATTCGATCAAAACTATGATAAAGCCATTCAGCCAAAAAAAAAATGCAAATTTCGTTTTAATTATTCATCTGCAGAGAGCATAAATCAAAACATGCATTGCTTCAAAAACGTTCAGAAATTAAATTAAAAAGAAACAAGTCTTTCTTAACTTAAAGTAAGGAGTGATATTAAAACATAAAAAGAACAGAAATTACTTCATATATGAAAGGGGCTGCTTCCTCATCAACGCCCCGCTCTTCACGCTAAAGTCCGACTCATTCTCTTAACTCTATTTTTAAAACAGTAAAAAACTTTAGAGTAAAGAGCGGGTTTTTCACGAGGAAGCAGTCCTTTTCATATACGAAATAATTTCTGTTCGTTTTAAGTTTTAATGCCACTCCTTACTATCAGTTAATTTTTTTTTATTTAATTCGTCAGAAAATTTTGGTTTTCTAAGAATCCTCGAAGAAAGCTTTCAACTAAGTTTGGTGTTTAGTTTCGAATTAATCAACTGAGGTATTTTAAATAGCCTATCCTTAGGAAAAAAAAGTGGAAAAATAAATAAATTCTAAACTGCCCTCTATGCATGCCGTCACAGTTTCATATACATGGGCATTTTGTACTTGAGAATGATAGTGCTATTTTACTCATTTTCTCTTCTCCCTTGGTCGGTAACCAAGCTTTGCAAGACGCAGCCAAATATATTACTATTTCTCGGCTGAAGCATCTCGCCAAAGGAAGCTGTCTATCGAAACCTTCCACAAGACTTGATAATTGGTGCTATTTGAAGTTTTGACAATCGACGGTCTCTAGAGAATTAAAAGACAGAAGGCCACCCTAACTTCAATTTTGAAGCTCGATGTTTTCAAGTTCACTTAATCACGGCCTTAAGGCCCTTTCATAATGATATTAAACAAAAAGCGAGATTTAGCTAAAGCTAATTTGAGCCAGTCAGAATTTTTCAGGCAATCAAAAAATCCTGTGCGAATCTCATTGGCTTGATTTAGTACTAGCTAAATCCTGGTCGATTCTGACGTACGAAGCCGAATCATGGTATATTAATAGGAAACAAGAACGTCGGGTCCTGGCCTTTGAAAGTTCATGTCTCCGACAAAACAAGAATATACAGTGGAAAGATCGAGTATCAAACGTTGAGATCTGAAAAATGATAAACAAGCCTATTAAAGAATAGCGGATGGTTTTAAATTCGTTATGCTATTTCTACATGTCAGTTCACCTTGAAACGATCAAGGTCATGCTTGAAATGTAAGTCAATGAAAAAAAAATGAATTTTCAAGAATCAAATTTCGAATTTTTCAAGGAGAGGGAAAGGGATATTTGGAGAAGTCTTTTATTGATAATCCCCCTTCCAACACGCTTCTTTTCCCATGTGAGGATATTAATTTCATATTATATATGGCTGAAACAACGACAATGTATATACATGAATAAGAGACAGTTATTGACTTTTTTTTAACCTTGTGAAAAAAATACGTCAAAGAGCGATTCCAAACATTGTGCCCACCTGAATGATATTGAGAACAAAGGATATAGTTCAACATAATCAAATGATATTAACATAGCTTAATATAGCAGCATAATTTATAATTTATTTAACATAATAATAATAACTTTGAACATTTGGCCTAGATTTATCTTTGGCTTGAATTGCTTTTGTAAACAGAAATTGATTAGTTGATATTTTTGTTTATTAGTAAACTATCCACTTTTAATGATTTCTTTGCACTTTTTTAATTGTGTCAATTTGCAGGGTCAGTGTTGGAATTAATTTTCACTTTATCTTTTGCCTTACGTTAAATCTTCTTCTCTAGTTTCTGCAGCGTTATCAGTCCTCACTTTTTTGCTATCAGTTCTTTTTCATATCTCTTTGATTTGGTGGATTTTTTGTATAACTTTTAACAGATCTTGATCGACGAAAAACCTCAAAATTTTAAAAAACTGGCATATTAGCCCAAATTGGCACTAAAACTTTTAATTTCCATTCCATTGAGCCCAATCAGATTATCTACGGCCTGTGGTTTGAAACGGCCACCGTGGAATAAAATAATAGACACACTAGGCTACTAACACTAAAATGCAATTTTCCTTGGTTTCCAAGATAGGGATCTGTAAATTTCCAGTCTACAAAACCAGAGGGTTTGGAGACTGGGGGTTTTCGTTGTCCGAAACCAGGGGGTTTTGGACCACGAAGAATCCACTGGCTTTCCCAGATTTTATATTCTCTGTCATTTTGGTCGTATTGTAATTGGGACTAAATTATTGTCTTGCAGAACAAAGTGGCAGGAAATGGCATTGTGTTGCGGCATAAACCAATTCGCTAATTAAAAAGGGGATAAGATGTTTTTATATACAAATGAACATTATTTTAATATTCTATGACCACTGGTTTATTAATAAGACTTTTGAGGAGGAGGGCGAAAAAAAGAGACACGTCATTGCTACTCATGCAAAAAAGAGATCTTTCTTGGTGTTTAAGACTGAGGGCTGCATATCATCGGCGAAGGTGTTCGACAATAAAGATCTACTGCGTACTTCTAGTTCCTATTTGACTTCAATTTTAGGGGGGTTTTAAGCAATTTTTGAAATTGGCACCAATGTTTCTTCACAATTATAAATTACTGTTTATGTGAATCTTAAAGAATATTACTAGTTCAAGAAATAGTATTACTTGGGAACCACTTGTTACTATAGTTCTTGAAAAATTCGTTTTTTTATTATTTTGGTTGTTATGGGCCGTTTTTTGCTCTTAGCTAGGATTACTATTATGACTAATGGAGATATTAGTTACCATTCCCGAGTCAGCTAGAAACGGTAGCTTTCTTTTACTAGCCAGTTTTTTTTCTTTTTTTAATACTCTTTTTTAATTTGTTGTTACTCCAGGCCGTGGTTCATTCTTTACTAGATTGCAGCTGCTATTGCAACCTTAATCCAGCTACTGAAGCAACCATGATTAACTTGTATATTTTGAAACATTTTTTATTTGATATATAAAAATATATTTCGCCATCAGCTTAGTATGAAATAAACCATAATTAGAAACAATAATTTGAAGATTCATCTCAACTGTAGGGTACCGGTATAATACTGCATAGTGGAAAATCAACTTTTGAGAGGATATCAGAAAATTTTGCTTTTGTGGAGGCTTGGTTTGATACTTTAAAAGTGGATCTATTCCTCCTAGTTTTACGAATTTGGAACAAATTTATTTGGATCCAAACTGGGTAAAAGGTTTTGTAGCCAAATTAATTAAAGCTTTCAGAGTTGGTGCTGAGGGGCGCTCTCCTTCCTTTACTGGGGAAAGATAAAACGTATATTAGACATTTAACATATACCTGCGAACGGAGAGGGAAAAAGAAATAGTTTTCCTCCAGGGTTGTCTGAAACCTCATAACCTTCCCTTAGAATAATCGCAAAAAAAATTGAAATTCTCTTAACTTAATTAAAAGTGATAGCTAGTATTGACATATAATTAAAAATACATCTTATTTTAGCAAAAGACGTATATGAAATATTAAAAAAAGGATCTTTTTTCGTTCAATTAAAAACCATCCTTTTAAGATGTCTTATTCAACCTATGCAGAATAATTATGAACTGTTCTCAATTTTAAAATAATAATAAAACTTGTTACGAGGGATATCTTTTTTATAGCTACTGATTTCAAAACCCTTTACCAACACAGATAAAAAAATTAAAATAAAAAATAATCTAAGCTCAAAGAAGCCATGCAATCTTCTTTCCAACTCCTTTGGGATCTGCAGATTCCATTTTAAGAAACTATGTTGTGGAAAATTCTTTTGATGCATAAAATGTTTGTAGTTTATTGCATTTAAAGAGGAACATATTTTTGAAAAGAACGCCCTTTTTCCAAATAATATCTTTTATTTCTCCATTCCAAGGGCCTATTCTTTCCTTTTTACCTGCAAGTGTCTCGAGAGACAGCAAAATATCACAGGATTTTCTCCTTCTAAATTAGGAGTGTTTTGAAATATTCATATTGCGCTCCTGAAGGCAACTGGGGAAATATTAGTATAATATTGTTTTGAATTCCCTAAGAAAATTATATTTCCTGATGAGGAGTATTTATTACTGAAAACATTTGAAAAGTTAAGCAAAATACTGTACTTAGGCGTAATGTTGATTATAATTCCTTGTGCTGGGGAAAATATATCCCGAAAACATTGGGAAAAGGAATTATGCCAACAAATTTAACGCCTGACTAATTATTTTTTCTAACTTTTGGGAAGACGCAGACTAAGAAAATTTGGTTTTTACTTGATTTAAAATATGTTAACTTATGGTCTAGGGTTTTAAACTCGATTTTGTCAGACTGGTTAACATTACATCCCCACTTAGCCCTACGGCAGAGGTGGGGAAAACCAGGGAGTTTCTAAATTCTAAAAAATGTAAATTTTATTTAAGGTGTCTCTAAATTACCCGATCCCAAGTATGAAGTTTATTTACAATGCTGGCAATATTCCAAGGGACTAGGTAAGTAAGAACATACGCTTTTATTATACATTTTCAGAAATGGCAATGGAGGCACTAACCATTCAATCTCCGTACACTGTATAAAAAATTTATTTCCAAAAAATTGTTTTGCTCAAATTCAACTAAGAAAAAAAAATTCAGTTTTTGGTTGGAATTGTGACTTGCTTATTGAATTCAAAAAAGTAAAAAAGAATTCTTTTTTTTCGGTTTGAATTGTGACTTGCTTATTGAATTCCAACAGATTACTGCAATTATTAAGATTTATACTCTTTTCAGTAGAAAAATATAATTTTCGACACAAATAGGTTATATTAATCAAAATGGCTTAGACTTCAACAGTAGATTGAAATTTCTTGAATATCATGTCAAATTTGATTATGGAATCATTGAGAGTAATCTCTACATTATAAGTTCAGGTCAAATACTGGAATTATAACAAAAAGGTGGATGCTAATTTTCTTTTTGAGTTTAAACAGTTTAGATAAAGGGACATTTAGCAAATAAAGTTCTACCAAAAAGTTCCTAGTAACAAACTCTAAGTAAGAAGCGATACGCAATTTTTTAGGATGAGCGTTCTCATTGGGGGGGGGGGTCGACAGGGAAAATTTTCTATGGAGAAGGCATTTTCCAGATCAGGAAAAGTTTTACACATGGGGAGTGGATTTCCTGGTATGATTTAAAAACGGCCAAAAATTAGTAACTAAAAGCAAGTTTTTCCGACAATTCTGCAATCAAGAACAATGAACGAAATGTGAAAATAATACATAATTACAAAATCAAAAATAAAATTAATATAATTTAATTAATTTTAACAAAAATTAATTTTTTTAATTAAAAAAATTAAAAAATAATACAAAATACTTCCTTTGAGAAAAACTGTGTACTTGAGACCCATCTCCTAGCCCTTCAAAGCAGGAGTAGTTTTCTCAAGAAATCAAAACGTTGCTTTATCAGTTGCTGCTCAATCAATGCTGCCCCTCTGATAGAAAGATCCGGTTGAAAAACTAGCCACGTGTCTTTCCAATGCTGGATTTATTAAAAGTAAATTTGACGATCGTAGAGACTTTTCAAAATGATCTTAGAAGACTGGCTTGCCACGCTTATTGTCTATAGTGGTTACGATCAACTTATTCTCTTCTCTTGAAAAGGAGAAGAATGGTGACTTTCAGTCTGTATTTTAGAAAACAATCAGTTTCCCAAGTGATTGTAAAAACCTTATTGCTTTAATCTACTATTTACATAAAGCTTAATTTCAGAAACTTTGAATCAATACCGTCTGGGCCAGGAGCTTTATTTGACTTTAGAAATTTCATTTCTATGCATATTCCTTCTCTTATTGGCTGAGAACTAAGAGGAACTGAGGAACTAGTGGTAAAAAGATAATAAAAAGTGGTAAAAAGGATATTCAGACAAGGAGTGGTGACGGGATTCAGCTACTCGTCAGCATATACCTCGTTCTGTATATCTCTGAGGTCCCTTATTGGTGTCTATAGCGAACTATCATTCCATTTGTCTAAGACAGGGTTTGGTCTGCTAAAGACATGCTTTTCAAAAGTGAATGAACTTTTTACAGATGAAACAGCTGTCATTCCTGACATTTCTTTTATTGAATTTACCGGAAACTGAACGATGCAAGTTCCAGTTTAGTGAGTTCCAGTATTAGTAGAGGCAAGTTCCAGTATTAGTGAGGATATATTATTTTCCATCTCAATATTCCTTAGTATTTTAATGTGGTATGCACCTGGCTGATCAATCCAGTCACAGCATTTAGACTGCTTTGGCTTGCAAAAATACAAATGAAGTTCTGAGAAGATCATTAGTTAGTCTGTATCGAATTTCCCTACTATGATCTGTGCTTAGAGCTGCCGATTAACGTCACAGATGGACGAAAAAGGAACCTATCAGATTTGTTTTATGGCCGTCTGAAGAACCCTGAAGAACTTTCCCACGCTCTTTATGGTAAAACGTTGTGCTGATGATGAAAGATTTGTTTTACTGCAGAAATCTAAAACGACTTGGTCCCTGTTTAAGTGTCCATGTCCAAACTTGATTACAAAATTAATTATAGAAAATAATCTAATTAAAAAAAAAACAAAAATAGGAACGAACAAAAATAAGCCCAATATCAAAAGAACTATCAGATTAGCTGCAGAGAAGGCAAATATCAAACAGTTCGTGGTAACGAACTGTAGTAAGGAGCGACCCGGCTCAATAGTAACCAAAACTCTAAAAAATGGAATTTTGATACCAATAGCTACATCAAAAGAATCGCATTTTAATGCTGGTTTTAAATATATAAGTTTCATCAGGTTTAATCTTACCTATCAAAAGTTACGAGCCTGAGAAAATTTGCGTTATTTTAGAAAATAGGGGGAAACGCCCCCTAAAAGTGATAGAATCTTAACGAAAATCACAACATCAGATTCAGCGTATCAGAGAACCCTAATGTAGAAGTTTCGAGCTCCTAGCTACAAAAATGTGGAATTTTGCATTTTTTGCCAGAAGGCAGATCACGGATGCGTGTTTATTTGTTTTTTTGTTGTTTTTTCCCAGGGGTGATCGTATCGACCCAGTTGTCCTAGAGTGTTGCAAGAGGGCTCATTCTAACGGAAATAAAAAAGTTCTAGTGCCCTTTTTAAGTGACCAAAAAAATTGGAGGGCACCTAGGCCCCCTCCCACACTAATTATTTTCCCAAAGTCAACGGATCAAAATTCTGAGATAGCCATTTTATTCAGCGTAGTCGAAAAACCTTATGACTATGTCTTTGGGGACGACTTACTCCCCCACAGTCCCCGTGGGAGGGGCAACAAGTTACAAACTTTGACCTGTGCTTACATATAGTAATGGTTATTGGGAAGTATACAGGCGTTTTCAGGAGGATTTTTTTGGTTTGGGGGAGGGGTTGAGAAGAGGGGGATATGCTGGGGGAACTTTCCTTCGAGAATTTGTAACGGGAGAAGAAAATTTCCATGAAGGGAGAGCAGGATTTACTAGCATTATTTAAAAAAAAAACAATTAAAAAATAAAAGTGAAAAAGCTTTTTCAGCTGGAAGTAAGAAACAGCAATAAAACTTAAAACAAACAGAAATTATTACCCATATGAGGGGCTCACCTCCTTCTAATACCTCGCTCTTTATGCTAAAGTATTTTCAGTAATTTCAACTACTTATTCTACGGCTTTTGTGATTCAGGGGGTCATTCTTAATGAATTGGGATAAAATTTAAGCTTTAGTGTAAAGAGCGAGGTACTGACGATGGGGCAAATCCCCTCATATAATTAATAAAAACATGAGAACACAAAAGTTCTTTACGTAAGCTAATTTATAAGTTACGTAAATCTTTTACCAATAAAAAGATTCGTAAAAAATTAAAAGTTCTAGTTGCCTTTTTAATTAACCAAAAAATCGGGGGGCAACTAGGCTTCGTCCCCCGCTCTTTTTTTCTCAAAATCATTCGATCAAAATTATGAGAAAGCCATTGAGCCAAAAAACAAAAATATGCAAATTTCGTTTTGATTATTCCTCTGCGGAGAGCCAAAATCAAAACATGCATTGATTCAAAAACGTTCAGAAATTAAATAAAAAAAACAAGTTTTTTTAACTGAAAGTAAGGAGCGACATTAAACTTAAAACGCACAGAAATTACTTCGTATATGAAAGAGGCTGCTTCCTCATCAACGCCCCGCTCTTTACGCTAAAGTTTTTTACTGTTTTAAAAAGAAGAATTGAGAGAAAGAGTCAAACTTTAGCGTAAAGAGCGGGGCGTTGATGAGGAAGCAGCCTCTTTCATATACGAAGTAATTTCTGTGCGTTTTAAGTTTTAATGTCGCTCCTTACTTTCAGTTAAAAAAACTTGTTTTTTTTTATTTAATCGCAATAAGAAATCATTCCAATTTTTAATAAATACAGTTAGTGAAATGAATGAACCTTTTTATCTTGTAAAATGTTAGCTTTTATCAGACAGTCTTGGCTGAACTTTTCGTTAAGAAGTAATGATGCCAAGGCTATTTTAAAATAAAAACAAATGGATTTTTAACTGAGAACTTTTATTGTAAGTGTTTTATTGTTTTTTATTTTTTCTTTGCTGAAGACGGCCCTTAGATATAGGGCCGAAATATTCAAATAGGTTTTGTTGGTTCACTGTCTTGGGAAAAAAGTCCTCATTATTCTCTCTTTTGTTGTTGAAAACAACCTGTTTGGCATCGCAGCCAAATCAGAAGATGTAGCTCTGCTATCAAGCTGCAGTCTCATCAGCTGGACAGCATCCTCCATATATGCTAGCATCTCTCCCCCATCTCCAGTGCGTCTTCATTACTAATTAAACCATTGATAGTCAACGCTGACAGTTCTTGATAAATAAAATAAATGTTCAATAATGAACAAAATCAGTTTCTAAATCATCTGGACAGCATCCTCCATATCTCCTAGCATCTCTCTCCCATCTCCAGTCTGTCTTCATTACTAATTCAACCATTGATAGTCAACGTAGATAGTTCTTGATAAATTAAATAAATGTTCAATAATGAACAAAATCAGTTTCTAAATTATCCATAAATGATCGTGATTAGAACAAGGTACAACAAGTCCATGATGATGATGATTTTATTAAGCGATTAAACCTTTACAAGTATTTCACTGCTAAATGTCTACAAACTAACACTACAAAGAAAGAGAAAAAAACTAGAATAAATGAAACTAATAAATGCTGCAATCAGGTATAAATATCAAATATTAACATCAAACCTGTCTTCTAGTTGAATAAAAAAATTTGTTCAAACATTTCCCTAATACTTTATCAGAAATTACTGAACTAGGAAAAATGTAAATTAATTCCGAAAGAATGGAGTTCTAGTTCCATACCGAAACGTTCTAAGAAATAAACAGGACAAGTAAACAGGAAGTGGCTACAAGTTTCACTTTCACCACAAATGCACTCTCCGCTTCTAGGTTTCCCAATTTTATTTAACCGACAACGTCCTGTTATAATTTGCGTTAGCTGGTGTATAATATTCATTTTAGAAGCAGCTATTAAGTGGTCTTTTGATGGAAAGAATTGTATTGGCCATGAACTCACTCTATTAGTGAAATCTTGATAACACTTTTCATAAAGAGCAATTTTCAGTTTAAGTCCACCTAAGGGAAAGGGAGGTTAGCTACCATGTGATTGAAAATAAAAATAAAAACTTTTATAATCTCATCTGTGTATACACTGTGTGACTTTGTCCTGCTGGATATTGGGATGAATGCTGTAGAAAGTTCTAAACCAGTATTCTTGTCTACCCTTTTTTGCATAGCACATAATTGTTAATTCTTTAGCTCTCAAATCTATTGGTAAAACTCCTGCTAACGCAGTTAGTACGTCAGTTTTGAGGGGTGCGAAAAGATTTTGTGATTAAAATTAGAGAAAGCCTTTAAACTGAGCTTAGAATTCGGACAATATATTTTTATTTAATGCTGCAATCCACACCGGGACTGCATAGGAAAATGTTTTCCACAGAATATTCCCCTATGGAAGATCACTCCCGTGGAATTCCTTCCCCTTTTCTAAGGAAAAATCCTCCGGACAATTCCGACTTCCCTGAAAATTTTCGTCTGATAATTCCCCTGGAACACCTCCACTTGCAAAATTGAGCCGGAAAAGAGAAAGTAAGGCATATAAAAATAACTTCGTATAGGATTTCTGTGAAACTCTTAAGTGTTGATTTTCCCATGGAAAATTCACCCCTATAAATTGCCTTTCCCACAGAAAATTTTCACAACGGAAACCCACCCTAAGCAGAAAAATCCCCCCTAAAAATGCCTATGTAATTCCCAATAAAAATACTGTAAGCAAACAATTGACACATTTCATTACTTACATCCCTTTACTCAGAGACTGTGGGGGGGTCGTGTTATCCCCAAAGGCATAGTTATTGAACCGTTCAACTATGCTTAACAAAACAGCTTTTTCAAAATTTCAAACAGACGACTCTGGGAAAAAGGGGCAGGTGGGGGTTGGCTGGTTGCCATCTGATCTCGTTGGTAACTTAAAAATAGAACTAGAACTTTTAATTTTCGTTCCAATGCACCCTCTCCGAATCATCTGGGACCAATGGTTCGATGCGATCAACCCCGGGAAAAAAAAACAAATAAACACGCATCCGTAATCCTTCTTGTGGCAAAAAATTGAAAATTCCACGTTTTTGCTGATGGGAGCTTGAAACCTCTACAGTAGGGTTTTCTAATAGACTAAATCTGATGCTGCAGTTTTCATTAAGATTCTTTGCGCATTTGAGGGCGTCCCTCCCCTTTTCCAAAAATCAGGCAATTTTTTCTGGCTCGTAGCATTTGATGGGCAATACTGAACTTAATGAATCTTACATATTTGGAATCAGCATAAAAAGCAAATTCTTTTGATGTACATACATTCCGTAACCAATACAGTATGTAAACATTGGGTAAAATTCCTAGCTTACAGACTTTCCGTCAGCGGCTTTGAGAAGGGGGGGTCAAGTCATCCTCAAGAGAGAGTTATTAGATTTTTCGACTATGGTGAACAAAATGGCAATCTCAAAATTCCTATCAGGCGACCTTAGGCAAAAGGGCGTGATAGGGGGGCTAGCTGCCCTCCAATATTTTTGGTCACTTAAAAAATGGCACTAGAACTTCTGATTTCCAATAAAGTGAACACTCTCTCGATCATTTAGTATCATTGGCTCAATACGGTCACCCCTGGGAAAAAGCAAAAACCGAACTAACCAATAAACATTCATCCTTTTTTTTTTTCCGGCGAGAAATGCAAAATTCCACATTTTGTATATAGGAGCTTGAACACTCTATAGTAAGGTTCTCTGGTATGGTGAATATGATGGTTTGATTTACGTCAGGATCACTTGATGTTTTGGGTCTTTTCCCCCTTATTCCAAAATTAGGCAAATTTTCTCATGCTCGTAACTTTTTATTGGTAACATTAAACTTGATGAATTTAATGTAATTTGAACATGTATCAAAATTGGATTCCAACCCGGGGAAAATTTTCCCCAGAAAATTCCCCTTAACAACTCGATATGCAAGATTGAGTCGGCAAAGAGAAAGTAAGACAAATAAAAAGAATTCCCTGTAGGAATTCCGGAAAATTTCCCCAGTGTAAAATTTCCCCTTGAAAGTCCCCCTCCAAGAAAATTCTCTTACCACGGAAAGTTGTTTCTGTGAAAAATCCCCCAGCAGGAAATCCACCCCCTCGAAAAATATCTATATACGTCTCAATAATAAATATTATATGTAAGCAATGGGCAAACTGTCTTGGCTCTTTTCTACAATTGGCCATGACTTTGACTTTTCCCACAACTATTCCCTTTAATTAAATTCAAATTAAAGGGAATAGTGAATCAAAAAAGGGAATCACTCTTGGACCTTTCCCCGTGGGTTATGGGGGTCATGTTGTCCCCAAAGACAGAGTTACTTGAGCTTTCAACTATGCTAAACAAAACGGCTATCTTAAAATTTTCATCAGATGACTCTGGGGAAAAAGGGACACATGAGGGAGCTTTAACAGTGAAATTTTAATTTGTGTTCGAATAAGCCCTCTCTTGATGTTCTAGGACTATTGGTTTGATGTGATAACCCTAGAAAAAAAATATAAACGCATCCGTGTCTTTCTTCTGGCAAAAAATAGAAAATTTCATATGTTTGCAGATATGAGCTTGAAACCTCTGCAGGAAGGTTCTATGATATGCTGAATCTAATAATTTGATTTTCATTAAGATCACTTGATTTTTTGGAGCATTTCACCCTTTTTTAGAAAATTGGGCGAATTTCCTCAGGCTCGCAGCTTCTTATGTGTAACATTAAACTTGGTGGATTTAATATATTTTGAATAAGCATCAAAATTTGATTTTTTCGATGTGCCTATTGTTATCAAGAATCCGTTTCTTAGAGTTTTGATTACTATTGATCCGCATCTCTTCTTACTTACAATTCGTTGCCACAATCTGCTTGATTCATTGGACCTCTGAGCTATCTTGAACAAAATAGCCAGTTAAAAATTTTAATCGTAAGTCTTGGTGATTATGGGGTTGGGGGTAGATATAAAAAGAGCTAAAAAAAACTCTCTATTAGTGACCAACCATCAGTAGGAAATAAAAATAAAAGTAATTAATAAAAGTAGTTTGCTTGAAAAAGTACAGAAGTAGCGAAAGGTGTAAAATAATCTAGTTATGTACAAACACCTAGTAAAGAGTTCAATTTAAAGAGGATAGGCAGAAGTTATGCCGGAGAAAATTGTGCTTTGTGTTGAGACATGTGCATGTATTGAGATTTGAGCGTTTTTTTTTTTGTAATTAGTGACTTGAAAACTCATGTTATGGTATTTTTAATGATTTCTATTAGTCAGAACTTAACCATTTAAAAATTTTGTCTAACTAATTTTTTAATGAATTTGAGTTGAAAGATGTTTAAATACCAATATATGTAAATTTGGGTTGGAGTAGTGAGGAGGTTTTGACCCAAAGACTCCATTTCAAGCTCTTTATTTATAGGGATGGAAACAATGGAATCGTTTGAATTTCACTTAGTTTTCGCATTTCAACCATTCTACTAGTTTGCGAAGCCTCCGTTTTAAAATGGGATATTTATAAAGTGGTTTTGGTAAAGATGATGTAAGTAGTGATACCCAATATCACACAAAATTAAGAAGTGTAGTTAATGACGTCTTGACAATGGAGGAAAATGATGAATTACCATCACGGAAGAAGAATTAAACGAAGCGATTAAAAGCATGCGTCCTTTAAAAGCCCCCGGTCCAGATTGTATTGCTTGCCCAATTTAAAAAAGAATATAAATGTTATAACACCATCACTATTAAAAATTTTAAACGCATGCATAATACTCCGGTATTTCCCGTCAGCCTGGAAAAGGGCGAATGTCATATTAATTCTAAAGAGCGGTAAAAATAATAATGGTAGTCCTCAGTCTTACCGCCCAATTAGCTTCGTATCAAATCTAGGGAAACTTATTGAACGTTTGATCATATATAAACTTGATGACTTGGGCTTCAAGAACTGGATCTCGATAAAACAGTTTGGGTTCATGAAAGGCCGTAGTACTTTGGATGATATAGATAATCCTGTTACAAATAATAAAAAAAAAACAAGCAACATAAACTTCTCACGCTGTGCATGTTTTTTGATATTCGAGGTGCATTCTACAACGCTTGGCACCCTGGGATTGTTAATAAATCAAAAGATTCCGGATGCCCAATTTGGATGGTTAAGTTGTTGCATAGCTATCTATCAGACAGAGTTGTATCACATAATAATGAGTTTTCTTGAAATATTGAGAAATCCTGTCCACAAGATGAAATATTATCACCATTTTTATGGAATATTAATATTAATGATTTATTAGATTTAAATTTCCCAATAATTCTCACATACAAGCTTATGCCGATGATGTATGTGTTATCATTGCGGGCAAAACGAAGTGATTTAGAGTTTTTTTTCGAATCTTTGATCGTTGGGCGAGTAATAAAAAAATTAGTTTTTGATTCAAAGAAAACAGAAGTAGTTATTTTCACTAGTAAACGAATATTTCCTAAGCCTGACCTTGTTTTTAATGGTAATGTAATTGAAATAAAAGAAAATGCTAAATATTTGGGAGTTATCTTAGACAAGAAGTTATTATAGACGGAGCATATTAGAAACCAGATACAATCTGCAAAGCAATATTCTACAAAATGATGTGTGCAGCTAAATGTACTTGGGGGCTAACACCTCTTGCCCTTAAAAACATGTACCTGTCAGTTATAGAGAGTGCGAGTCTATCTTATTTAGTTTATTTTCTGTTTGCTTTTTCAAATAATGCAAGGAAACCTGGCTCTCCCTTCATGAAAAATTCCCTCCCCTTATGGGAAACTCCTCCGTGGAAAGTTCCTCCCATATTAAATACCCCTTCCAGAAAACTCCCTCCAGACAATTCCATCATCACTGAAAATTCCACCCCCCCCCCTTAAATTTCTTGCAGACGATTCCACCTGAAAAATTCTCCTTATCTTACTTTCAATTGAAAAAGACTTTAATGTCTGATTGTTTTTAAATCATGCCAGAAATTCCACCTTCTGTGGCAAAGTTTTCCGGAAATCCCTACTTCAGTGGGGAGTTGCTTCCTCGGAAAATTCCCCCACGCAAGTTTTTTCAACTGAGATTAAGTAGCAGCATTGAAACTTAAAACAAACCAAAATTATTCCGTATATGGGGAGTGCCCCCTTCTCAATTCCTTGCTCTATACACTAAAGTTTAACTCAACGTCCCAATTCCTTAAGACAACTCTTGAAACACAATAGTCATTTAATTAGAACAAGAAGCTTATTTAAAAGTACAAAAAAACTTTAGCGTAAAGAGCAAGGTATTGAGGAGGAGGATTCCCCCATAAACGGAATAATTTCTGTTTGTTTTAAGTTTTAATGATGCTCCTTCCCTTCAGTTGAAAAAATATGTTTGTTTTTTTTTTTCTTTAATAGGACAACAAGGATGACATGACTTCCATTTCCCTTGGGACATAACCGTTGTATATTGCATGTAAACAGGTTAGTACAGTGGGAAAATGCGCGTATGTCTGATCTTGGTTTCACACAAAGCGGGAGCGTCATCCCGTGCCATACAAGTGGTGGGCAAAAAAGGGAGGAAGAAATAAAAACTGAAGGCAAGTGGGTCTTTGCTAAGGCAGCACTAGAGCGTTGCGTTAACAAAATTAAGCATTTTCTCTGCTTTCTATTGCCATTCATTGTATACTTGAATAAAAACAGTTCAGTCAAATATAAAAATAAGCATAACCGCTTTGACATCAAGCATTGCTCGGTTTTATAGTTAAATTGAATCTTTTCCTAGATACTAAATATTTAAATTAACATTCTTAATTTTAAATGAACTGTCAGTACATGCTTCCGATAGCTTTACATGAATTATACATGAAATTAAACAAATGTCAGGTATCTATATTTTGAAGTAATGAGTTGTTTTGGACACTGAATACCAACACAATATAATACATCACTTAGATCTGGATTATAACCTTTTAGGGAAAGTCAGCTTTCAGTCAGCTTTCAATTCTTTTGACTGAATCAAGCTGACTGGTTTGCTATCCTTCTGATATTGTCAAACTTGAAAATAATTTATCCTCACTGAATAATAATAAACGGAAATTGGGGCTTCAAAAGAAACTTTTGCATCCGAACCAAAAATCGGATCGGGGGTACTAATCCAGTGGCATCAATAGGGAGAGGAATTGCCCCTTGGATTTTTTAACCCACTTATTTTTCGATAAATATACTTTTTGGGAGGAATTTCGTTGAAAATAGCTTTGTTTTGGTATTCTTATTGGAAATTAAAAAGAAAAGTTAAATTTTCCTACCAAGGTTTTGAAATTACATTTCCTTCCCTTCCCAACTTTCGTGAATTGAGACCAATGTCCCAACTTGGGAGGGGATTTCCAACCCCCTTGGTTTTAAAATTATCTTTTTTCTTTCTGAACTAAAAAAAAATCGAAAGAAGATAAAAGATTTCAGCAATCTAGATTTTGAAAACTACTTTTTGTATCTACCTTAAAACTGAAAAATTCCTGCATTTACGTGATTTGGAAAACCTAGATCGGATTCAAACATGCTATTTTTTGGGAATAGAATTCTTTGCCTAGAAAATCTATTAAATTCTTAGAAAATCTTTTCCTAGATACTAAGTATTTAAAAAAAAAAATTATTTACTTTTAAAATTTGTCGATATTATGGCGTGGAGTTCAGAGTAAATTATTTTCGAAGTAACTAAATCAAAGTAAGGGGATTCCAACACACAAGTACCTAGGAACTGTTTAGAAAGTAAAAGAATAGAAGAGAAATTCAACAATATTTGCCCTCCTCTATACATTGTTAGAAATTGGCATCACCTAAGTTAAAAAAGAAAAAGTTTATTTTTTACTGATAATGCTTTCGGAGCCTTTTATTATATTTTCAAGTTACTCAACTCTAATTGGATAAATATTTAGGACAGAAAATTAGTCTTTACATATTTTACCTGAGCAAAGGCGTCATTGTCAAGGCCATATCCAGGATCTGTATTTGGATGAGGATTTTTTTTCGGAGGGGGTCGGTTGCAAAGAACTTCAAAAAACACATCAAAAATTCGATGCATTGTGTTACGTTTTAACGAGTCGAACAAGCATTGGGGGGTATTAAACCCTTTAACCATCCAATGGATACAGCTTGGCTAACGGTTCATACAATATGACAGACTGCAATAATAAAACTTCATAAAAAGACCGCCTGTTTCTCAGTGTCACAAACCTTACCTTACCTTAGACCTTAGCTCCTCCAGAGCCAACGGTGGCGCACAGGTCGTCGACAAAGCCTCTCCATTCGTCTCGCACTGGTGCTGCAGTGATGACGTCTTCCCATTTAGGTATTAGTGACGAGCCGGCCGTCCTCACATCTCGGTCATATGCTCGTCCCAATGTATTTTTGGGGCGGCCTTTCTTTCTTCTACCCTCTGGCTTCTATTCATAGGTTGTTCGAAGAAGGCGGCTCTCTTCCACAAGAAGAACATGTCCCAGGTATGTCCACCGCCTTCTTTTCAACACCTCAATGACTGGAGGTTGACCTGTTTTTCTGCGTCTTTCTGCATTTGTAATTTTTGTTGCCGGCTTATATTCAACATTCTTCTGAGGTTCATATTTTCAAATGCAAGGATCCTTTTTTCAAGCTGGGTGTTTACTTTCCAACATTCACTTGCGTAAAGGAGAATTGAGAGTACATTGCTGTTGAAAAGTCGAAGCTTGAGTCGCATTGAATATTTATTACTTCTCCAAATAGGCTTCAACCTATTGAAGGCACATGTAGCTTGTCCAATTCTACGTTTAATCTCGGTCGAGATCTTTCCATCACAATCAATCCAGCTACCCAGGTACTTGAACTCCTGGACTTGTTCTGGATCCTTGTTTTTGCAAGGGAGAACAAGTGGCGAGTTTATGATGGCCTGCTCTTCAATTTGTCAATGTTTATCTTTAGCCCGACATTCTCTGCATTCTCGGTAATAGTGTCAAGTAGCTGCTGCAACCGTTCTTTAGACTCTCTGAGAAGGACAACGTCGTCCGCGAAGCCCAGATCGAACAGTTGCTTGTTGCTTACTTTTACCCCGTAGGCCGATGCGAATCTCAGTGTCACAAAGCCAATAGCCATAGTCACTTGTATGCAATGGATACCATACCTGTAAACGGATTTTGATTTTTCTATTAATATTTATTCTTTAAAGAATTTTTCTTTGAAAATTTAATCCTCTAAACCAGTGGTTATCAACCGATTTTCGACCATGCTTCACCTAGGTATTTCTAAAATCTTGATATCCCCTCGTGATTTTTCAATTTTGTTATTCAAAATTTTACGTGTATTCACCCAAAGCAAGCATGGAGGACTATTAACTTGCTATATTTTTTGGGGTGGCCTCTATGCATATTTTATACAAATGAAAAATATTATCTGAGTATTACCTTTTATACAATGTATGACGTCATTCACTAAATTTTTTTTTCAAAATGAAGGCTCTAAAGTATACCGATGGGTACATGCCCTGTCGATCCCCATCAAAATATTGCCATGCCCCAACCCCCGGTGGGGCATGTGCCCCACGTAGGGAATCACGGGGATAATAAGTTTAAAAAAAATGCCTGCATTAAAAAGTAATTTCCGAAGCCTGAAGATTAGGTCGCAGCCTTATTAATTTGGTAGAAAGCTGCGTTGTTCAGGTTTTATCACAGGATATACTTCTTTTAGTTTAATTTAATATTATTTGACAGAGGATCTTGATTTCATTGTATTGAAGTTTCATTCCTCCTTCAATTGTTGAATCCTGGTTTCTTTCCTTTCTTGAAAAGTTTGACTATAGCATCCCAATGTATTGTTCCCGCAGTTTTTACCGAAGATTCGCCATTTTTCAATTATTGTAAGTATGTGTTATATTCTTATTCCGGCCCAGCCATTTCTTCGGAATAATTTTCTTTTTTATTGATGAAGAAAAAAAAATTTATGTGTATATCAGCATACGTGTTTATTTTGGCGTCATTTTTAAAGAGACTATTGCTGATGGACCTGTTTGTAAAACTTTGAAGTTGTGTTTCTTTCAGAATAAACTATTTGCAATATTTTTCATCCTGTTATAACTTTGATTGCTAAAATAGACGTTTACCCGCAGTTTTCGAATTATGCATGAAACCTCTTTAGATTCTCTTTGGTATGAGAATTAAGGAAAATGAAACCATTGTTTAATTTAAGCCTGTAAAACAAAAGGATCTAACTAGCAAGAGGGGATCCGAATAGTCAAAATATCTCCAAAGGGAAAACTCCTCATTAGATTTAGTTAGTCAAACGTAACGAGGATCAAAAACAAGCCTGTAACTCGTCTTGATAAAAGGCAGCACTTAGAGAAGAATTTGTCTTAGGTTTTTTTTTGGAGGGGGGAAGAGGGTGTGTGAACATTATCAGATTTAGTCTACTATATGAAGAAAACTGGGAAGTAAAGCAAGTTATGTAAATTATGAGGGCTTAGGGCGGGAAGAGAACAATGTTGTGTGTGCGCCTGTATAAGAGCAGATGTTTGCTGTTGAACAGGCACCAGGGGTTATACTATACCACTTGGTTGTTCTTGAAAGCACATTATGTAGTCTGCTTTTACTCTGGATTACAGCTACGAGGTAATCAGCAGTTGGCTATATACGTTGCTCTTACAGTGCCACAGACACAGTACATATATCTAGACAGTACGACCATCTCCTACCTCAACCATTAGACAATGCCAGATCGTGATCCATCTCCTCCGGAGACATTTAAACCAAAAGAAAAATGATGGATATTAGATTTTTTTAATGGGTAGTATGCGTGTCCCATCAGTATTCACATTCTGGATAAAAGGAAAAGAAATACGACGAATATTTATTTTGGGGGAGGAGGGCAGGGGCCGAGCGTTAGCTATTTTGAAAACTAAATGTACAAATGGGTATTTTACTCATGGAGGTTTACTTAAGTGAAGCTCCATGAGTAAAATATTTTCTTTTACTATAACATATTGTAGAAAAAACACATCTGAAAGCAAAAATTTAATCAGAGAATAAAAATACGTACGGTCCATGATACTCATTAATTCTAAGTTTTCTGTCAGGTAGATCAGTAAATATTCCATTTTTGGGGTGTCCCTTCACTTAGGTACATTATTTGATTCTATTTTTGCTCACTTTGGATTTTATGGAGTTCTTTGCTTTTCTTTGAAAAACTTATTTTGTGGAAAAAGTCACGCTATTTTTTGGCTTTGTTGAAAGAAAATGTATTACGTTTTCAGGTTTTGTATAACGTATTAGGTTTTTGTTTTCAGGGTAATTATATATTTTTTTACAGACTAATAGTATATTCTTTTTCAGACTAATATATTATTTTTTACAGGAAGAAATTGTAAGTGTTTCAAAGGAAAATAGCATAGTCTCTGCGTCAGTATGGGGCCCGATGAAATTGAACTGGAGGGGGCATATTTATTTTGTGCGGGGGGGACCCTATTAATGTAGCGCCTTCCATTTTAAATCTAGACATTCGTTTGAGAGGTCTCGGCCTCGATGGGGAATTTTTGGATCGGGCACAACAAGAGCTTACGCCAGACGCTCTTGTAGTCTCCTAGAGGACCATGGAGCACCCACCCTCCACAGAACTCACAGCAACAGTGAGGAGGGGGAGTAGGACAAAGTGGAGCTGGTACACCCCCTGTATTGCCTTAATTTTACTTGTTAAATTTTGCCTTGCACGATGTAAACGTTCTTAGGACTGAGTTTGGAGACCCCTTAGACATCATTAGAGCTAGTAGTATCCATTTGGATTCAATTGACATAGTACACTCCTATATAAGCAAGATTTGAGCCCTTCTTGAAAAACAGATTCGGGAGGCTGGGAGGGATAGTATTAAATCGTCCGTCGCGCAACAATTTTTTTATTTAAATGAGAAATCGAGTGAAGTGTACCCAAATTATATACAAACGGAAATGCAGACACTTTATTCGGACTTAAATAATTTTGAGTGTTTTCTTTAGAATGCGTAGGGAGCACTTTCAATAAGGTGGGTAACTATAATGGAATGGGAAGCGGGTCAGTAGTTTTATTTATCGAGAACTTAGACGTCAATGTAAAAAAAAAATTAATAAAGAACTTGTTTTAAGAGGCGGGGGGGTGGATAAAATATAATTCGGATATGAGGGGTTGTCAAGTTGTTAAGCAAATTTCGTCTCGAAACAGGCCTAGAGAGCTTTAAATGCGCTTTCCTTATTACAGTCGTTAAACCCCTGGAAACGGTTGTTAGTAAGAGATTTTCGGAAACTTTGGCTGTTCATGGGGATGGGTAAGGGTAGAGTTTCCTAAAGTAGATTTTAACTCTTTAAAGGGGCAATATCCTGTACAACTTATGGGGATAGAAATCTTTGAGAGGGCTACCGAACATTTAAGAATTGGTTTTTCGGTGTTATAGACGATACAGAATTTGAAGAGGGGGAACGTAAAGATAAAAAGGAGGTAATATATTCAGTGAGTGCTCTGTCTATTGAATCGATGAAACACTGGTTATGACTTCTTTATGAGCCTGCTAGTGAACCTGATTCAATGGATATTCTCCCCCGCCCTAAAATGTTCAAAATTTTACTCTTTGCTTTCTCCCATGTAACTCTAAAGTTTTGCTAAATTATTTTTCCACTCCATTCGAGGATATTTAAAAAGTCAATCCCTGTTTGACATGTAGGCGATCTCAAAAGTATTACTCGGGAGTAAACTACGAGCCAAATGAGAATATCCATAAAGATTACAAGCACAGGCTAGCTTTACAGCCTAGAACACAGGCAAAATTCCTTTACAATGTGGCAATTCTTGGTACCTTCTTCCTCAAGATATACTCAACTCAAATCAAGTGGTTAATACTCCCACAGAAGCATACTAGCTCTAAATCTCATTACTCCAACCCTCTGGCATGTACACACTGGCTTTTTGTTTTTTGGCTGTGTTGCTTTCTTTTTACTTTTTTTTTAACTTTAATTGGACCATTTTATTTTCTGAATATTCTGGATTTTGTTTTCTCTGACTGATAAATTACCTCGTTTTTACTCTTCAGGTACCTTACTTTCATCTTTTACTGGGGTATTAGAGTTTATAAATAGTATTTTTACTTATTTAAAACACGATTAATCTTGATTCAAATGAAGATTTATTCCAGAGATATGTCAAATAGGCTGAAATTCACACAGAACATTGACGAATTAAGATGCAGCCATTAGGGAAGTAAAATAAAAAGGTTCTCCATTTGTCAGGTACCACAAAAAAACTCACCTGTCAATGCTGATAGCTACAAGGTTGAAAATAGAAGATGTACTACAAATGACGTCCATTGCGATGTAGAAATCACAAATTATTGTTGGAAGTTCCCAGTCTCCGTTCACCTGCAAATAACTAGCTATACCAAATGTCATACTATAAATGTCAATAAATGTCACTATACCAAAATGTCATACTATACTATAGTAGTAGTGTATCTATATTTATCTATAAAGTACTAACTATGCCAAATGTCGTGGTAACAATGGATGTTCAATTGAGCTGCTGCATGAATAGGTCAATTCTGTTATTTAAATTTCTATTTCAAGCTAATACAGTTTTATTGTTGGTTTACATAATTTTATGATAGATATACATTTTTAAGTAGTAGACTAATATAAGCAAAAGTCTACTGATAAATATTACTTTATTAATTTGTTTGTTTTTTAAACAGTTGTTATTAGTTCAATTTATTTTATTGTGTATTTATCTTAGCTCATTAATTTAGTTTTATAAATTTATTTGATTTTGCATTCAATAAAGCTGTAATTTAAATAGTGGTTTCAGTAAGTACAGGATATATCAGTAAAAATTATCTAAAATTTGAAACTAAATTTAATGTTCTCTAGTTTAAAGGAAAAAATAGAATTCTAATAAAAGGGATGTCAAGACTAGAATTCCTCCAACAATTCCTCATGTGATGAGCTATAATGATGAATTTGGTGAGAAAAGGAAAATAGATCGGTTCAGGGTCGATCAAGGTTGACTTTCAAGAACATCATCTAACTTCACTTAACCGAAAAGAAATGTTTTTGTTATTTATGTTTTTGTGTTTTCTTCTGTTTTTGCGTCACAAATGACTTCTAACAGAGTATTATGACCTTTTCTGTGAGAAAGGGCTCATTCAGTGTCTTTTTTAGTGCTTTTATTTTGGATGAAAGACCATGAGAGGCCACTAATCCTTGCGTGTCTTTTGGTTTCTGAAAATTAGAGGATCTATAAATGGCTAATTGATAATTCTAAATCTATTGGCTGATTCTAAATTTTTGCTGAATAGCACATTGGCTCTGTTTGGGCCAACATCATTGCTTTGCTGCGCAGAATGGCAGGAATCAGCAATTTGTCGTGTCACAGTATTTAATTTTAGCTTCCAATCTCAGTTAAAATCAGCCCTCTTCTAGTAACGTACTATCACTGCTTCAACAAGGTAAACTGTAATAAAAAATAATAAAAAATAAATGAATAAAAACATAAATACGGATGCACTACCAATCTAATAGAGGCAGAATTGAATTTTAGTAAATTGAAGCCTGATACCTCTGTTCTAGGATTCTTATACATGTTGAAATTCATGGTGCTTTTATCACAAATGTCGAACCATATTTTGGTATCTTCTTCCCTTTTCTAAAATTTCGTATATTTTGTGGTGCCATGGTATTACGGCTATACTTTTATGGTGTTATTTACTTTGTAATTACTTTTAAACGAAGGAATCTGGCGCATTCAGAATAGGCTTAAAAAACTCAACCAGAAAACCGACTTTTGTGCTCAATTTATGCAAATGCCATTAAATTTAAGAGGGTCTACTAAAAAATCATGAATTTTAGGCGTGTGTTCTAGGGCATAGAACCAGAGAAATACAGAGAGCTGGTAAGTTAAATTATAGAGATGAGGACCATTCGTATGACGACGTTGCCAAAAATCGCCAAAGCTTATTCCCTAAGCAGTTTGTAAATGTAGGCTATCTACCCTTAATCCAAAAAAGGCATATTAGAATATGCTAATAAATAGCACGTATATCCTAGAAAATATATGTATTAATACCTCTATATATTGTATCCAAATACCGTGTGTCAAGCATATATATATTTACATAGTATATACATATATTCATACTTGATATTTGTATGGAATTATGTATAGGAGCTTTGTGTAGAAATTCTGGCAAAATTCCCCGGCGTAAAATTACCCCTGAAGAGTTCACTCCAGAAACTACCCTCCCCACAGGATGTTCTTCAAGTGGAAAATCCCTTCACCGAAGAATATCTGTATACTTCTCAATAACAAGCACTATAGATAAATGATCGGCGAAACTTTAGCCCGTTCCCTGTGGGCTGTGGGGAGCCATGTCCCCACTATGGTGAACAAAATGGTCATCTCAAAATTTTGATCGGATGACAATGGGGAAAATACGTGATGAAAGGGGGCTAGTTGTCGTGCAATCTTTTTGGTCTCTGAAGAAGGGCACTAGAAATTTTAATTTCCATGTGTTATAGGTACATTATGCATTATATAATATTAACGCCATGATTAAGTAGCCTACTCTTTGCTGCAGTTTTGCTTACTTTACTTCAACAAACTTCTATTCAGACATTTGCTTGAATAATTGTTGATTCAGATGTGAATGAGACAGGCACGAGCGCAAGATCATTTGTTCCATATGGGGGGGAGGGGATTTTTATGATAGTTTCAGTAAGAAGTGTCCTGAAATTTTCGGAGATCTAGAATTTGAGGGGATCGGGCTACAACTTATTGGGCAGTGTGAACTTTTTGAATTCAAATACAAGCATAATTATGGTGGGGGTAGGGTACTGTGATTTTTATTTGTCGGTCAAATAAATTCAATATATCTAGCAAATTTACCATTTACATTCTGCATGCGTACCACAGCATATTATTTATATTATTTATATTATTTATGCTTAGATAATATTTTGTATCAGAAAACAAAACATTGACCCATTCCCCTTCCCTAAGGCTTGAATAAAATAAAACAAGAACTTACTTTTCAAAACTGACCAGCACTTTGCATCCCTTTTCTTTACACCAATAGTTATTGGGCGCAGGAAATTCTATGAAAAAATGCTAAATTGTTTTCACCATCAGGGAACTTTGACTCCGAGTCAACTCACCTCAGACTATATCTGCCGGTCTATTCTCTCTCTCTCTCTCTCTCTCTCTCTCTCTCTCTCTCTCTCTCTCTCTCTCTCTCTCTCTCTCTCTCTCTCTCTCTCTCTCTCTCTACCTCTCTTCCACGCCCTGTCTCTTCTGTTGTCCAACTCTCTGCTTTTCCTCCGTTTTATTCTCCCTCTCTCTCATTTCCACCCCTGTTTTTCTCACGTTTCACCCACCTCTCTCCCTCTCCATTCTCCCTACCCGCACATCCTTCCCTCCCTCTCTATGCCTCTCTCTACCTTTCCTCACTTCTGTCCTTCTATCATTTTGAAGGAAGGATGCTATAATGGCAATGTTGCAATATTTTGATATTTTTATTGCAGTATTTAGTTAATATCCTGCCTAAATTCAGTAGCCAAAGAAGAAACATTTCCTTGCACGTTCCGATAAGTAAATTCTGTGAATCTAAACGAACAAGAGCTCCTATCAGTAATTTCTCTGCTTTCATAATCTTTTTTCATAAGTAATTTAACCTTCCCTATATTAAAAATAAATATACTGCATCCCACACATTTATCTGAATCGTCAAGAAGAGCCAATCTGTTTATGAAGCTTTCCCTATCTAGTTTATATGATGGATTTGAAATCTGTAGTTTGGAACACTTCTGGCACTGACACTTAGAAAGAGAAATGGCATACCTATTTTACAACAATAGATCGGTTGAAAGATTTCCCCCATTGACAGGCTTGACCTTCAATAGGACACTGCAGGTAATTGTAAAAAAAAATAGGCAATAGAAGATGATGTTTGAAGATTGAAGCAGGGATATCTGAAAAGTTTTATCTTAGAACAAGGAAAAACAAGAATATGAAAAGACTTACTTAAACTGAAGCTCTTAAAATGACAGGCAGGGCTCTTTGCGACACACTGACCCAGCAATAAAACAAAAGGTTCTATGAATCGGTTTTGATCTCTGAACCGGTTTCCCAATTTTGAAATTTCGTTTTGTTGCCCTTATCTAATCTTTACCTTTCTATATTTCCTTCTTTAGCGTTTATGATAGATTTGAAATCTATAGTTTGGATCATTTCCGGCACTGACAGAAAGAGGAATGGCAAACCTTTCTTATGACAATAGATCAGTTGGAAGATTTTCCCGTAGATTTGTCCTTCAATAGGAAATTGCTGGTAATTGTAGAAAATAGGAAATGGAAGAAGATGTTTAAAAACTGATATCAGAATAATTGTTATTCATACAGATAAAAAATAGGGCTATTCAAGACGTATTGAAGCAGCAATTTTAAAAAAGTTGGAACTCTAAACCCATTTTTCAAATTACAAATTCATCTGTTTTGTATATTTCTAGATTTCCTTCGTTAGATGGTGTCTATTTTATGATTTTTCAACATACGTAGCTATTACCCTCGAAAACTAAAACTTTTGAAATAGGAAAAGAGCCTTTAATCACATTCTTTACCATGTGCAATCATAAAATAGTCTAATATCTTCATTTTTTCCACAGAAAAAGCTCTTATCCTCGAAAACTAAAACTTTTGAAATAGGAAAAGAGCCTAAAATGATTGTCACTTTTGGCACTGTCACTTAAAAACAGAAATTGCATACATATTTTAGGGGAGTGTATTGGTTGAAAGATTTCCCTATATTGACAAACGTATCGTCAAATAATAAATTGCTGGTAGTTATAAATTTAGGAAGCAGAAAATGATGTTTAAAGATTGATTCTAGCATCCCTGTTAAGTTGAATCTCACTATAAAGAAAAATGAGCATCGATAGAACTTTAAAAAAATTAAACATAAATAATATACCGAAGCCATGTAGTTCTTTACCTAGTCAGCGCTATTACGCTGCATTTGATTAAACCTATGACCGATGATTTTGCGCTGCCTACGAGATTGATGGTGATCTCGAACATCAATTAAAAAAAAAGAAGTCTCGATACCAACATGCCAGATTGCAATTGTTTTAGTCACCGTCAAATTTGCCTTCATTCTTCATTAGTTTATTTGTTCACTTTCTAATGAAAAAAAAAACTTCTATGCTGAAACATTTTCGTAAGCTCCCTGAAAGCTACTACAAAAGAATTTCATTACATTTTTCAAATATTATTTTATCCTTTTCCAGGCTTAATCTCGCTAATAAGAGTTAAGTTTCTTGTTAAGAACAAGATTGAAAGAAGGAAGATTAATGACTAGTTTCGAATCTCTTGAAATTATTCTTTAGGGAGAAATGAAAGACCTTAAAATCAAAATCCTTTGTTTTTCGATAGATTTGAGGAAAATTTTGTTTTAATTCTTATATATATTTTTATCCTTTTCTGTTCAGTATCACAAATAAGAGAGTGAAACTTTCTCGTTGAGGACAAGATCGCAAGGAGGAAATTTGGAGGAACAGTTTTGTTTCTCCCGTAATTACTCTTAGAAAAAATGAACCTTTTTTCAATCAAAATAAGACTTTTTTATTTGTTTGACTCAATAAAAAGTTATAAAGTAATAAATTTAACATAAATTTTAGTTTTAATTTTATATCTA